>NC_092092.1:1808453-1855953 GCF_045679555.1 Salvelinus alpinus
AGAGGAGGGGGGTTGTGATGGGAGGAGAGGAGGGGGGTTGTGATGGGAGGAGAGGAGGGGGGTTGTGATGGGAGGAGAGGAGGGGGGTTGTGATGAGAGGAGAGGAGGGGGGTTGTGATGGGAGGAGAGGAGGGGGGTTGTGATGGGAGGAGAGGAGGGGGGTTGTGATGAGAGGAGAGGAGGGGGGTTGTGATGAGAGGAGAGGAGGGGGGTTGTGATGGGAGGAGAGGAGGGGGGTTGTGATGAGAGGAGAGGAGGGTGGTTGTGATGGGAGGAGAGGAGGGGGGTTGTGGTGGGAGGAGAGGAGGGGGGTTGTGATGAGAGGAGAGGAGGGGGGTTGTGATGAGAGGAGAGGAGGGGGGTTGTGATGGGAGGAGAGGAGGGGGGTTGTGGTGGGAGGAGAGGAGGGGGGTTGTGATGAGAGGAGAGGAGGGGGGTTGTGATGAGAGGAGAGGAGGGGGGTTGTGATGGGAGGAGAGGAGGGGGGTTGTGGTGGGAGGAGAGGAGGGGGGTTGTGATGAGAGGAGAGGAGGGGGGTTGTGATGGGAGGAGAGGAGGGGGGTTGTGATGGGAGGAGAGGAGGGGGGTTGTGATGGGAGGAGGAGAGAGGAGGAGTTGTGATGGGAGGAGAGGAGGGGGGTTGTGATGGGAGGAGAGGAGGGGGGTTGTGATGGGAGGAGAGGAGGGGGGTTGTGATGGGAGGAGAGGAGGGGGGTTGTGGTGGGAGGAGAGGAGGGGGGTTGTGATGAGAGGAGAGGAGGGGGGTTGTGATGAGAGGAGAGGAGGGGGGTTGTGATGGGAGGAGAGGAGGGGGGTTGTGGTGGGAGGAGAGGAGGGGGGTTGTGATGAGAGGAGAGGAGGGGGGTTGTGATGAGAGGAGAGGAGGGGGGTTGTGATGGGAGGAGAGGAGGGGGGTTGTGGTGGGAGGAGAGGAGGGGGGTTGTGATGAGAGGAGAGGAGGGGGGTTGTGATGGGAGGAGAGGAGGGGGGTTGTGATGGGAGGAGAGGAGGGGGGTTGTGATGGGAGGAGGAGAGAGGAGGAGTTGTGATGGGAGGAGAGGAGGGGGGTTGTGATGGGAGGAGAGGAGGGGGGTTGTGATGGGAGGAGGAGAGAGGAGGAGTCGTGATGGGAGGAGAGGAGAGGAGGAGTCGTGATGGGAGGAGAGGAGAGGAGTTGTGATGGGAGGAGAGGAGGGGGGTTGTGATGGGAGGAGGAGTCGTGATGGGAGGAGGAGAGAGGAGGAGTCGTGATGGGAGGAGAGGAGAGGAGGAGTCGTGATGGGAGGAGAGGAGAGGAGGAGTCGTGATGGGAGGAGAGGAGAGGAGAGGAGGAGTCGTGATGGGAGGAGAGGAGAGGAGTCGTGATGGGAGGAGAGGAGGGGGGTTGTGATGGGAGGAGAGGAGGGGGGTTGTGATGGGAGGAGAGGAGGGGGGTTGTGATGGGAGGAGAGGAGGGGGGTTGTGATGGGAGGAGAGGAGGGGGGTTGTGATGGGAGGAGGAGAGAGGAGGAGTCGTGATGGGAGGAGAGGAGAGGAGGAGTCGTGATGGGAGGAGAGGAGAGGAGTTGTGATGGGAGGAGAGGAGGGGGGTTGTGATGGGAGGAGGAGAGAGGAGGAGTCGTGATGGGAGGAGGAGAGAGGAGGATTCGTGATGGGAGGAGAGGAGAGGAGGAGTCGTGATGGGAGGAGAGGAGAGGAGGAGTCGTGATGGGAGGAGAGGAGAGGAGGAGTCGTGATGGGAGGAGAGGAGAGGAGTCGTGATGGGAGGAGAGGAGGGGGGTTGTGATGGGAGAAGGAGAGGAGGGGGTTTGTGATGGGAGGAGAGGAGGGGGGTTGTGATGGGAGGAGAGGAGGGTTGTGATGAGAGGAGAGGAGGGTTGTGATGGGAGGAGAGGAGGGGGGTTGTGATGAGAGGAGAGGAGGGGGGTTGTGATGGGAGGAGGAGAGGAGGGGGGTTGTGATGAGAGGAGAGGAGGGGGGTTGTGATGGGAGGAGGAGAGGAGGGGGGTTGTGATGGGAGGAGAGGAGGGGGTTGTGATGAGAGGAGAGGAGGGTTGTGATGGGAGGAGGAGAGGAGGGTTGTGATGAGAGGAGAGGAGGGTTGTGATGGGAGGAGGAGAGGAGGGTTGTGATGAGAGGAGAGGAGGGTTGTGATGGGAGGAGGAGAGGAGGGTTGTGATGGGAGGAGGAGAGGAGGGTTGTGATGAGAGGAGAGGAGGGTTGTGATGGGAGGAGGAGAGGAGGGTTGTGATGGGAAGAGGAGAGGAGGGTTGTGATGAGAGGAGAGGAGGGTTGTGATGGGAGGAGGAGAGGAGGGTTGTGATGAGAGGAGAGGAGGGTTGTGATGGGAGGAGGAGAGGAGGGTTGTGATGAGAGGAGAGGAGGGTTGTGATGGGAGGAGGAGAGGAGGGTTGTGATGAGAGGAGAGGAGGGTTGTGATGGGAGGAGGAGAGGAGGGTTGTGATGAGAGGAGAGGAGGGTTGTGATGGGAGGAGGAGAGGAGGGTTGTGATGAGAGGAGAGGAGGGTTGTGATGGGAGGAGGAGAGGAGGGTTGTGATGAGAGGAGGAGAGGAGGGTTGTGATGGGAGGAGGAGAGGAGGGTTGTGATGAGAGGAGGAGAGGAGGGTTGTGATGAGAGGAGGAGAGGGGGGTTGTGATGGGAGGAGGAGAGGAGGGTTGTGATGAGAGGAGAGGAGGGTTGTGATGGGAGGAGGAGAGGGGGTTGTGATGAGAGGAGAGGAGGGGGTTGTGATGAGAGGAGAGGAGGGTTGTGATGGGAGGAGAGGAGGGGGGTTGTGATGGGAGGAGGAGAGAGGAGGAGTTGTGATGGGAGGAGAGGAGGGTTGTGATGAGAGGAGAGGAGGGTTGTGATGGGAGGAGAGGAGGGGCGTTGTGATGAGAGGAGAGGAGGGGGGTTGTGATGGGAGGAGGAGAGGAGGGGGGTTGTGATGAGAGGAGAGGAGGGGGGTTGTGATGGGAGGAGGAGAGGAGGGGGGTTGTGATGGGAGGAGGAGAGGAGGGGGGTTGTGATGGGAGGAGAGGAGGGGGGTTGTGATGAGAGGAGAGGAGGGTTGTGATGGGAGGAGGAGAGGAGGGTTGTGATGAGAGGAGAGGAGGGTTGTGATGGGAGGAGGAGAGGAGGGTTGTGATGAGGGGAGAGGAGGGTTGTGATGGGAGGAGGAGAGGAGGGTTGTGATGGGAGGAGGAGGAGGGGGGTTGTGATGAGAGGAGAGGAGGGGGTTGTGATGAGAGGAGAGGAGGGGGTTGTGATGAGAGGAGAGGAGGGTTGTGATGGGAGGAGAGGAGGGTTGTGATGGGAGGAGAGGAGGGGGGTTGTGATGAGAGGAGAGGAGGGTTGTGATGGGAGGAGAGGAGGGGGGTTGTGATGAGAGGAGAGGAGGGGGTTGTGATGGGAGGAGGAGAGGAGGGTTGTGATGGGAGGAGAGGAGGGGGTTGTGATGAGAGGAGAGGAGGGGGTTGTGATGAGAGGAGAGGAGGGGGGTTGTGATGAGAGGAGAGGAGGGGGGTTGTGATGGGAGGAGGAGAGGAGGGGGGTTGTGATGAGAGGAGAGGATGGGGGTTGTGATGGGAGGAGGAGAGGAGGGGGGTTGTGATGGGAGGAGAGGAGGGGGGTTGTGATGAGAGGAGAGGAGGGTTGTGATGGGAGGAGGAGAGGAGGGTTGTGATGAGAGGAGAGGAGGGGGTTGTGATGAGAGGAGAGGAGGGGGGTTGTGATGGGAGGAGGAGGAGGGGGGTTGTGATGAGAGGAGAGGAGGGTTGTGATGGGAGGAGGAGAGGAGGGTTGTGATGAGAGGAGAGGAGGGTTGTGATGGGAGGAGGAGAGGAGGGTTGTGATGAGAGGAGAGGAGGGTTGTGATAGGAGGAGGAGAGGAGGGTTGTGATGGGAGGAGGAGGAGGGGGGTTGTGATGAGAGGAGAGGAGGGGGTTGTGATGAGAGGAGAGGAGGGGGTTGTGATGAGAGGAGAGGAGGGTTGTGATGGGAGGAGAGGAGGGGGGTTGTGATGAGAGGAGAGGAGGGTTGTGATGGGAGGAGAGGAGGGGGGTTGTGATGAGAGGAGAGGAGGGGGTTGTGATGGGAGGAGGAGAGGAGGGTTGTGATGGGAGGAGAGGAGGGGGGTTGTGATGGGAGGAGAGGAGGGGGTTGTGATGGGAGGAGAGGAGGGGGGTTGTGATGGGAGGAGGAGGAGGGGGGTTGTGATGGGAGGAGAGGAGGGGGGTTGTGATGGGAGGAGGAGGAGGGGGGTTGTGATGGGAGGAGAGGAGGGGGGTTGTGATGGGAGGAGGAGAGAGGAGGAGTTGTGATGAGAGGAGAGGAGGGGGGTTGTGATGGGAGGAGGAGAGAGGAGGAGTTGTGATGGGAGGAGGAGAGGAGGGGGGTTGTGATGGGAGGAGGAGAGAGGAGGAGTTGTGATGGGAGGAGAGGAGGGGGGTTGTGATGGGAGGAGGAGAGAGGAGGAGTTGTGATGGGAGGAGGAGAGGAGGGGGGTTGTGATGGGAGGAGGAGAGAGGAGGAGTTGTGATGGGAGGAGAGGAGGGGGGTTGTGATGGGAGGAGGAGAGAGGAGGAGTTGTGATGGGAGGAGGAGGAGGGGGGTTGTGATGGGAGGAGGAGGAGGGGGGTTGTGATGGGAGGAGGAGAGAGGAGGAGTTGTGATGAGAGGAGAGGAGGGGGGTTGTGATGGGAGGAGGAGAGAGGAGGAGTTGTGATGGGAGGAGGAGAGGAGGGGGGTTGTGATGGGAGGAGGAGAGAGGAGGAGTTGTGATGGGAGGAGAGGAGGGGGGTTGTGATGGGAGGAGGAGAGAGGAGGAGTTGTGATGGGAGGAGGAGAGGAGGGGGGTTGTGATGGGAGGAGGAGAGAGGAGGAGTTGTGATGGGAGGAGAGGAGGGGGGTTGTGATGGGAGGAGGAGAGAGGAGGAGTTGTGATGGGAGGAGGAGGAGGGGGGTTGTGATGGGAGGAGGAGGAGGGGGGTTGTGATGGGAGGAGGAGAGAGGGGGAGTTGTGATGGGAGGAGAGGAGGGGGGTTGTGATGGGAGGAGGAGAGAGGAGGAGTTGTGATGGGAGGAGGAGAGAGGAGGAGTTGTGATGGGAGGAGAGGAGGGGGGTTGTGATGGGAGGAGGAGAGGAGGGGGGTTGTGATGGGAGGAGGAGAGAGGAGGAGTTGTGATGGGAGGAGAGGAGGGGGGTTGTGATGGGAGGAGGAGAGAGGAGGAGTTGTGATGGGAGGAGGAGAGGAGGGGGGTTGTGATGGGAGGAGGAGAGAGGAGGAGTTGTGATGGGAGGAGAGGAGGGGGGTTGTGATGGGAGGAGGAGAGAGGAGGAGTTGTGATGGGAGGAGGAGGAGGGGGGTTGTGATGAGAGGAGGAGGAGGGGGGTTGTGATGAGATAACAAGGAACAGGTGACGGTAAGGCCCTGCCATCGTAGACAATAGCATCGTAGCTGTAGTAGTAACAATAGCTCCCTCTGCAGATCAGGAGGCAGTATGATAGACTGTTGTTCAGAAGTACGTTTAGCCTGTGTGTGCGTGTGTGTGTGTGTGTGTGTGTGTGGCTATCCCAGTGGAGGCTGCTGAGTGGAGGATGGCTAATAATAATGTCTGGAATGGTATCAAACACATCAAACATGTGGTGCCATATGGTTGATGCCATTCCATTGACTCCATTCCAGACATTATAATGAGCCGTCCTCCCCTCAGCAGCCTCCACTGGTCTATCCATGCAGAGCCCTAACCCTGTCTCTCTCTGTCTCTCTCTGTCCCTCTGTCTCTGTCTCTGTCTCTGTCTCTGTCTCTGTCTTTGTCTCTGTCTCTGTCTCTCTCTCTGTCTCTGTCTCTCTCTCTCTGTCTCTCTCTGTCTCTCTCTCTCTCTCTCTCTCTCTCTCTCTCGCTCTCTGTCTCTGTCTCTGTCTCTGTCTCTGTCTCTGTCTCTGTCTCTGTCTCTCTCTCTCTCTTAGCGTTGGACCCTGGTATTGGTGTAACGGTGTATGCCAGCCTGGTGGGGGCGCTGTTACTCTCTGTGGTGCTGGTGCTGTGTGTCGGGGTGTTGGCATACCGACGCAACTGTCGCCATCTCCACGGTGATATCACTGACTCCTCCTCCGCCCTCACCGCCGCCTTCCACCCCGGCAACTACAAACCACCCAGACAGGGTGAGTCACTGTTGTTGTTCTTCCTCCTCCTTGTCCTCCTCTTCCTCTTGTTCATAAACCGTAATCTCTTTAGTTACGTTCCAACATTCCCTCCATCATGTGTCAATATCAGTTATTGTTAAATCTTTGTTTTTTAATAGTTGATCTTTTTTTCTAACAGGTTGTCAGTTGGATTGGCTCTCTGCAAGGTTTTACAGTGGGACAAAAAAGTATTTAGTCAGCCACCAATTGTGCAAGTTCTCCCACTTAAAAAGATGAGAGAGGCCTGTAATTTTCATCATAAGTACACTTCAACTATGACAGACTAGGCCTCTCTCATCTTTTTAAGTGGGAGAACTTGCACAATTGGTGGCTGACTAAATACTTTTTTGCCCCACTGTATATATTTAACATGGGGGGGATTTAGTTGATGGGTCTAGAATCAGCAGGGACTCTCTAGATGTTCCTGGTTTTAAGATATACTGATAAAAAATATAAACGCAACATGCAACAATTTCAAAGCTATTACTGAATTACAGTTTATATGAGGAAATCAGTAAACTGAAATGAAACCATTAGACCCTAATCTATGGATTTCACATGACTGGGAATACAGATATGTATTTGTTGGTCACAGATACCTTGAAAAAGCTATCGGCCTCCCGGGTGGCGCAGCGGTCTAAGGCACTGCATCGCAGTGCTTGAGGCGTCACTACAGACCCGGGTTCGATCACGGGCTGTGTCGCAGCCACCCTCGAACGGGAGACCCATGAGGCAGCACACAATTGGCCCAGTGTCGTCCGGGTCGTCCCATCGTACTCTAGCGACTCCTGTGGCGGGCCGGGCGCATTGCACGCTGACTTCGGTCACCAGCTGTACGGGGTGCGGATGTTAAGTGAGCAGTGTGTCAAGAAGCAGTGCGGCTTGGCGGGTCGTGTTTCAGAGTACGCATGGCTCTCAACCTTCGCTTCTCCCAAGTCCGTACGGGAGTTGCAGCGATTGGACAACACTGTAACTACCAATTGGATATCGCAAAATTGTGGGTAAAAAGTATATATTTTTTAAATAAAAAAGGTAAGGGCATGGATCAGAAAACCAGTCAGTATCCGGTGTGACCACCATTTGCCTCATGCAACACATCTACATCGCATAGAGTTGATCGGGCTGTTGATTGTGGCCTGTGTAATGTTGTCCCACTCCTCTTCAATGGCTGTGTGAAGTTGCTGGATATTGGCAAGAACTAGAACACGCTGTCGTACACATCGATCCAGAGCATCCCAAACATGCTTAATGGGTGACATGTCTGGTGAGTATGCAGGCCATGGAAGAACTGGGACATTTTCTGCTTCCAGGAATTGTGTACAGATCCTTGTGACATGGGGCCGTGCATTATCATGCTGAAACATGAGGTGATGGCGGTGGATGAATGACATGGCAATGGGCCTCAGGATCTCGTCACGGTATCTCTGTGCATTCAAATTTCCATCGATAAAACGCAATTGTGTTCGTTGTCCATTGCTTGTACGTGCCCATACCATAACCCCACCGCCACCATGGGGAACTCTCTTCACAACGTTGACATCAGCAAACCACTCGCCCACACGTCGCCATATACATGGTCTGCGCTTGTGAGGCCAGTTGGACGTACTGCCAAATTTTCTAAAATGACATGGAGGCTGTTTATGGTAGATTATCTGGCAACAGCTCTGGTGGACATTCCTAAAGTCAGAGTGCCAATTTCACATTTCCTTGAAAACTTAAGACATCTGTGGCATTGTGTTGTGTGACAAAACTGCACATTTTAGAGTGGCCTTTTATTGTCCCCAGCACAAGGTGCACCTGTGTAATGATCATGCTGTTTAATCAGCTTCTTGATATACCACGCCTGTCAGTTTGATGAATTATCTTTGCATAGGAGAAACGCTTGCTAACAGGGATATAAACAAATTTGTGCACACAATTTGAGAGAAACAAGCTTTTTGTTCTTATGGAAAATGTCTGTGATTTTTTTTTTTTCAGCTCATGAAACATGGGACCAACTCTTCACATGTTGCTTTTATATTTTTGTTCAATTTACTTTCTGTAATCTGTCTTGGTCTCTTCTAATTTAAAAATATCACCTTTTGATGTTTTCTCGATCTCCAATCTCAGTCTGGAGTTTCTTCTCAATCCCGACCTGCTCTTTACTCACAGAGCCTCAAAGTTAGAGAGGAGGGCCGATAACATGAGGGTTCCTGAGGGGGAAATATTCAGGGACTGATCTGGCAACCGGAGGGTTGTTGGCTTCATTATCCCAGTATACTAGCTACCACCAGCCAGAGGGTTATTGGCTTCATTATCCCAGTATACTAGCTACCACCAGCCAGAGGGTTTTTGGCTTCATTATCCCAGTATACTAGCTACCACCAGCCAGAGGGTTTTTGGCTTCATTATCCCAGTATACTAGCTACCACCAGCCAGAAGGTTATTGGCTTCATTATCCCAGTATACTAGCTACCACCAGCCAGAGGGTTATTGGCTTCATTATCCCAGTATACTAGCTACCATCAGCCAGAGGGTTATTGGCTTCATTATCCCAGTATACTAGCTACCACCAGCCAGAGGGTTTTTGGCTTCATTATCCCAGTATACTAGCTACCACCAGCCAGAGGGTTTTTGGCTTCATTATCCCAGTATACTAGCTACCACCAGCCAGAAGGTTATTGGCTTCATTATCCCAGTATACTAGCTACCACCAGCCAGAGGGTTATTGGCTTAATTATCCCAGTATACTAGCTACCATCAGCCAGAGGGTTATTGGCTTCATTATCCCAGTATACTAGCTACCACCAGCCAGAGGGTTATTGGATTCATTATCCCAGTATACTAGCTACCGCCAGCCAGAGGGTTATTGGCTTCATTATCCCAGTATACTAGCTACCACCAGCCAGAGGGTTATTGGCTTCATTATCCCAGTGTACTGGCTACCACCAGCCAGAGTGTTATTGGCTTCATTATCCCAGTATACTAGCTACCACCAGCCAGAAGGTTATTGGCTTCATTATCCCAGTATACTAGCTACCATCAGCCAGAGGGTTATTGGCTTCATTATCCCAGTATACTAGCTACCGCCAGCCAGAGGGTTATTGGCTTCATTATCCCAGTACACTAGCTACCACCAGCCAGAGGGTTATTGGCTTCATTATCCCAGTATACTAGCTACCACCAGCCAGAGGGTTATTGGCTTCATTATCCCAGTATACTAGCTACCACCAGCCAGAGGGTTATTGGCTTCATTATCCCAGTATACTAGCTACCACCAGCCAGAGGGTCATCTGCTCCCAGTGTGTGGTGTGTGTGTGTGTCAGCTTGGGTACTGGAACAGCAAAACATAAATAATATCTGTGCAAATGGGCTCCCGAGAGGCACAGCTGTCTGAGGCACTGCATCTCAGTGCTTGAGGCGTCACTACAGACACCCTGGTTAGAATCCAGGCTGTATCACAGCTGTCTGAGGCACTGCATCTCAGTGCTTGAGGCGTCACTACAGACACCCTGGTTAGAATCCAGGCTGTATCACAGCTGTCTGAGGCACTGCATCTCAGTGCTTGAGGCGTCACTACAGACACCCAGGTTAGAATCCAGGCTGTATCACAGCTGTCTGAGGCACTGCATCTCAGTGCTTGAGGCGTCACTACAGACACCCTGGTTAGAATCCAGGCTGTATCACAGTTGTCTGAGGCACTGCATCTCAGTGCTTGAGGCGTCACTACAGACACCCTGGTTTGAATCCAGGCTGTATCACAACCGGCTGTGATTGGGAGTCCCATAGGGCGGCGCACAATTGGCCCAGCGTCATCCGGATTCGGCCGGTGTAGGCCCGTCATTGTAAATAAGAATTTGTTCCTAACTGACTTGCCTAGGTAAATAAAGGTTCAATATTAATATTTTTAAATGGACCACTAAAGCATGTATTGTAACCACTTTGCTCCCAAAAATCCCATTCAGCCGACGCAGCTATTAAACAACTCCCCCTCTCTCTCCTCCTCCTGCAGACAACCCTCACCTCCTCCGCCCCTCTGCGCCCCCGGACCTGACAGCCACAGCAGGTACCTTCAGGGATCCTCTCTTCTCCCTGCGGCAGGGTGCCAACGATGGGCACCACAAGATCCCCATGACAACCTCTCCCCTGCTGGACCCCTTTCCCAGCCTCAAGATCAAGGTGTGTCTGTCTGTGTGTGTGTGTGTGTGTGTGTGTGTGTGTGTGTGTGTGTGTGTGTGTGTGTGTGTGTGTGTGTGTGTGTGTGTGTGTGTGTGTGTGTGTGTGTGTGTGTGTGTGTGTGTGTGTGTGTGTGTGTGTGTGTGTGTGTGTGTGTGTGTGTGTGTGTGTGTGTGTCAATCAAATGTATTTATAAAGCCATTTTAATATCAGTGTTTGTCAAAGCTTTACAGTTACCTGGTCTGGACCCCAAGTAGAAGCAGAGTCATATTGGTGTATGATGTAATAGTCATATTGGTGTATGGTGTAATAGTCACATTGGTGTATGGTGTAATAGTTATATGGGTGTATGGTGTATGGTGTAATAGTCATATTGGTGTATGATGTAATAGTCATATTGGTGTATGGTGTAATAGTCATATTGGTGTATGGTGTAATAGTCATATTGGTGTATGGTGTAATAGTTATATTGGTGTATGGTGTAATAGTCATATTGGTGTATGGTGTAATAGTTATATTGGTGTATGGTGTATGGTGTAATAGTTATATTGGTGTATGGTGTAATAGTTATATGGGTGTATGGTGTAATAGTTATATGGGTGTATGGTGTAATAGTCATATTGGTGTATGGTGTAATAGTTATATTGGTGTATGGTGTAATAATCATATTGGTGTATGGTGTAATAGTCATATTGGTGTATGGTGTAATAGTTATATTGGTGTATGGTGTAATAGTCATATTGGTGTATGGTGTAATAGTTATATTGGTGTATGGTGTATGGTGTAATAGTTATATTGGTGTATGGTGTAATAGTTATATGGGTGTATGGTGTAATAGTTATATGGGTGTATGGTGTAATAGTCATATTGGTGTATGGTGTAATAGTTATATTGGTGTATGGTGTAATAGTCATATTGGTGTATGGTGTAATAGTTATATTGGTGTATGGTGTAATAGTCATATTGGTGTATGGTATAATAGTCATATTGGTGTATGGTGTAATAGTTATATTGGTGTATGTTGTATGGTGTAATATTCATATTGGTGTATGGTGTAATAGTTATATTAGTGTATGGTGTATGGTGTAATAGTTATATTGGTGTATGGTGTAATAGTTATATGGGTGTATGGTGTAATAGTTATATGGGTGTATGGTGTAATAGTCATATTGGTGTATGGTGTAATAGTTATATTGGTGTATGGTGTAATAGTTATATGGGTGTATGGTGTAATAGTTATATGGGTGTATGGTGTAATAGTTATATGGGTGTATGGTGTAATAGTTATATGGGTGTATGGTGTAATAGTCATATTGGTGTATGGTGTAATAGTTATATGGGTGTATGGTGTAATAGTTATATTGGTGTATGGTGTAATAGTTATATGGGTGTATGGTGTAATAGTTATATGGGTGTATGGTGTAATAGTCATATTGGTGTATGGTGTAATAGTCATATTGGTGTATGGTATAATAGTCATATTGGTGTATGGTGTAATAGTTATATTGGTGTATGTTGTATGGTGTAATAGTTATATTGGTGTATGTTGTATGGTGTAATAGTTATATTGGTGTATGGTGTAATATTCATATTAGTGTATGGTATAATAGTTATATTGGTGTATGGTGTAATATTCATATTGGTGTATGGTGTAATAGTTATATTAGTGTATGGTGTAATAGTTATATTGGTGCATGGTGTAATATTCATATTGGTGTATGGTATAATAGTTATATTGGTGCATGGTGTAATATTCATATTGGTGTATGGTATAATAGTCATATTGGTGTATGGTGTAATAGTTATATTGGTGTATGGTGTAATAGTTATATTGGTGTATGTTGTATGGTGTAATAGTTATATTGGTGTATGGTGTAATAGTTATATTGGTGTATGGTGTAATAGTCATATTGGTGTATGGTATAATAGTCATATTGGTGTATGGTATAATAGTCATATTGGTGTATGGTGTAATAGTCATATTGGTGTATGGTGTAATAGTTATATTGGTGTATGGTGTAATAGTTATATTGGTGTATGGTGTAATAGTCATATTGGTGTATGGTATAATAGTCATATTGGTGTATGGTATAATAGTCATATTGGTGTATGGTGTAATAGTCATATTGGTGTATGGTATAATAGTCATATTGGTGTATGGTGTAATAGTCATATTGGTGTATGGTATAATAGTTATATTGGTGTATGGTGTAATAGTCATATTGGTGTATGGTGTAATAGTCATATTAGTGCATGGTGTAATAGTTTATTGGTGTATGGTGTAGTAGTCATATTGGTGTATGGTATAATAGTCATATTGGTGTATGGTGTAATAGTCATATTGGTGTATGGTGTAATAGTTATATTGGTGTATGGTGTAATAGTCATATTGGTGTATGGTATAATAGTCATATTGGTGTATGGTATAATAGTCATATTGGTGTATGGTGTAATAGTCATATTAGTGCATGGTGTAATAGTTATATGGGTGTATGTTGTAATAGTTATATTGGTGTATGGTGTAATAGTTATATTAGTGTATGGTATAATAGTCATATTGGTGTATGGTGTAATAGTCATATTAGTGCATGGTGTAATAGTTTATTGGTGTATGGTGTAATAGTCATATTGGTGTATGGTATAATAGTCATATTGGTGTATGGTGTAATAGTCATATTGGTGTATGGTGTAATAGTTATATTGGTGTATGGTGTAATAGTCATATTGGTGTATGGTGTAATAGTTATATTGGTGTATGGTGTATGGTGTAATAGTTATATTGGTGTATGGTGTAATAGTTATATGGGTGTATGGTGTAATAGTTATATGGGTGTATGGTGTAATAGTCATATTGGTGTATGGTGTAATAGTTATATTGGTGTATGGTGTAATAGTCATATTGGTGTATGGTGTAATAGTTTATTGGTGTATGGTGTAATAGTCATATTGGTGTATGGTATAATAGTCATATTGGTGTATGGTGTAATAGTTATATTAGTGTATGGTGTAATAGTTATATTGGTGTATGGTGTAATAGTCATATTGGTGTATGGTGTAATAGTTATATTGGTGTATGGTGTAATAGTTATATTGGTGTATGGTGTAATAGTTATATTGGTGTATGGTGTAATAGTCATATTGGTGTATGGTGTAATAGTCATATTGGTGTATGGTGTAATAGTTATATTGGTGTATGGTGTAATAGTCATATTGGTGTATGGTATAATAGTCATATTGGTGTATGGTGTAATAGTCATATTGGTGTATGGTGTAATAGTTATATGGGTGTATGGTGTACTAGTTATATTGGTGTATGTTGTATGGTGTAATATTCATATTGCTGTATGGTGTAATAGTTATATTAGTGTATGGTGTAATAGTTATATTGGTGTAATAGTTATATTGGTGTATGGTGTAATAGTTATATTGGTGTATGGTGTAATAGTCATATTGGTGTATGGTGTAATAGTTATATTGGTGTATGGTGTAATAGTCATATTAGTGCATGGTGTAATAGTTATATTGGTGTATGGTGTAATAGTTATATTGATGTATGGTGTAATAGTTATATTGGTGTATGGTGTAATAGTTATAATGGTGTATGGTGTAATAGTCATATTGGTGTATGGTGTATGGTGTAATAGTCATATTGGTGTATGGTGTATGGTGTAATAGTCATATTGGTGTATGGTGTAATAGTTATATTGGTGTATGGTGTAATAGTTATATTGGTGTATGGTGTAATAGTTATATTTGTGTATGGTTAAATAGTCATATTGGTGTATGGTATAATAGTCATTTTGGTGTATGGTGTAATAGTCACATTGGTGTATGGTGTAATAGTCATTTTGGTGTATGGTGTAATATTTATATTGGTGTATCGTGTAATAGTTATATTGGTGTATGGTGTACTAGTTATATTGGTGTATGGTGTATGGTGTAATAGTCATATTGGTGTATGGTGTATGGTGTAATAGTCATATTGGTGTATGGTGTATGGTGTAATAGTTAAATTGGTGTATGGTGTAATAGTTATATTGGTGTATGGTGTATGGTGTAATAGTTATATTGGTGTATGGTGTATGGTGTAATAGTCATATTGGTGTATGGTGTAATAGTTATATTTGTGTATGGTTAAATAGTCATATTGGTGTATGGTATAATAGTCATTTTGGTGTATGGTGTAATAGTCACATTGGTGTATGGTGTAATAGTCATTTTGGTGTATGGTGTAATATTTATATTGGTGTATCGTGTAATAGTTATATTGGTGTATGGTGTACTAGTTATATTGGTGTATGGTGTATGGTGTAATAGTCATATTGGTGTATGGTGTATGGTGTAATAGTCATATTGGTGTATGGTGTATGGTGTAATAGTTATATTGGTGTATGGTGTAATAGTTATATTGGTGTATGGTGTATGGTGTAATAGTTATATTGGTGTATGGTGTATGGTGTAATAGTCATATTGGTGTATGGTGTATGGTGTAATAGTCATATTAGTGTATGGTGTAATAGTTATATTGGTGTATGGTGTAATAGTTTTATTGGTGTATGGTGTAATAGTTATATTGGTGTATGGTGTAATAGTCATATTGTTGTATGGTGTAATAGTCATATTGGTGTATGGTGTATGGTGTAATAGTCATATTGGTGTATGGTGTAATAGTTATATTGGTGTATGGTGTATGGTGTAATAGTTATATTGGTGTATGGTGTAATAGTTATATTGGTGTATGGTGTAATAGTTATATGGGTGTATGGTGTAATAGTTATATTGGTGTATGGTGTAATAGTCATATGGGTGTATGGTGTAATAGTCATATTGGTGTATGGTGTAATAGTCATATTGGTGTAATAGTTATATTGGTGTATGGTGTAATAGTTATATTGGTGTATGGTGTAATAGTTATATGGGTGTATGGTGTAATAGTTATATGGGTGTATGGTGTAATAGTCATATTGGTGTATGGTGTAATAGTTATATTGGTGTATGGTGTAATAGTCATATTGGTGTATGGTGTAATAGTTTATTGGTGTATGGTGTAATAGTCATATTGGTGTATGGTATAATAGTCATATTGGTGTATGGTGTAATAGTTATATTAGTGTATGGTGTAATAGTTATATTGGTGTATGGTGTAATAGTCATATTGGTGTATGGTGTAATAGTTATATTGGTGTATGGTGTAATAGTTATATTGGTGTATGGTGTAATAGTTATATTGGTGTATGGTGTAATAGTCATATTGGTGTATGGTGTAATAGTCATATTGGTGTATGGTGTAATAGTTATATTGGTGTATGGTGTAATAGTCATATTGGTGTATGGTATAACAGTCATATTGGTGTATGGTGTAATAGTCATATTGGTGTATGGTGTAATAGTTATATGGGTGTATGGTGTAATAGTTATATTGGTGTATGTTGTATGGTGTAATATTCATATTGCTGTATGGTGTAATAGTTATATTAGTGTATGGTGTAATAGTTATATTGGTGTAATAGTTATATTGGTGTATGGTGTAATAGTTATATTGGTGTATGGTGTAATAGTCATATTGGTGTATGGTGTAATAGTTATATTGGTGTATGGTGTAATAGTTATATTGATGTATGGTGTAATAGTTATATTGGTGTATGGTGTAATAGTTATAATGGTGTATGGTGTAATAGTCATATTGGTGTATGGTGTATGGTGTAATAGTCATATTGGTGTATGGTGTATGGTGTAATAGTCATATTGGTGTATGGTGTAATAGTTATATTGGTGTATGGTGTAATAGTTATATTGGTGTATGGTGTAATAGTTATATTTGTGTATGGTTAAATAGTCATATTGGTGTATGGTATAATAGTCATTTTGGTGTATGGTGTAATAGTCACATTGGTGTATGGTGTAATAGTCATTTTGGTGTATGGTGTAATATTTATATTGGTGTATCGTGTAATAGTTATATTGGTGTATGGTGTACTAGTTATATTGGTGTATGGTGTATGGTGTAATAGTCATATTGGTGTATGGTGTATGGTGTAATAGTCATATTGGTGTATGGTGTATGGTGTAATAGTTATATTGGTGTATGGTGTAATAGTTATATTGGTGTATGGTGTAATAGTTATATTGGTGTATGGTGTATGGTGTAATAGTTATATTGGTGTATGGTGTATGGTGTAATAGTCATATTGGTGTATGGTGTAATAGTTATATTTGTGTATGGTTAAATAGTCATATTGGTGTATGGTATAATAGTCATTTTGGTGTATGGTGTAATAGTCACATTGGTGTATGGTGTAATAGTCATTTTGGTGTATGGTGTAATATTTATATTGGTGTATCGTGTAATAGTTATATTGGTGTATGGTGTACTAGTTATATTGGTGTATGGTGTATGGTGTAATAGTCATATTGGTGTATGGTGTATGGTGTAATAGTCATATTGGTGTATGGTGTATGGTGTAATAGTTATATTGGTGTATGGTGTAATAGTTATATTGGTGTATGGTGTATGGTGTAATAGTTATATTGGTGTATGGTGTATGGTGTAATAGTCATATTGGTGTATGGTGTATGGTGTAATAGTCATATTAGTGTATGGTGTAATAGTTATATTGGTGTATGGTGTAATAGTTTTATTGGTGTATGGTGTAATAGTTATATTGGTGTATGGTGTAATAGTCATATTGTTGTATGGTGTAATAGTCATATTGGTGTATGGTGTATGGTGTAATAGTCATATTGGTGTATGGTGTAATAGTTATATTGGTGTATGGTGTATGGTGTAATAGTCATATTGGTGTATGGTGTATGGTGTAATAGTCATATTGGTGTATGGTGTATGGTGTAATAGTTATATTGGTGTATGGTGTAATAGTTATATTGGTGTATGGTGTATGGTGTAATAGTTATATTGGTGTATGGTGTATGGTGTAATAGTCATATTGGTGTATGGTGTAATAGTTATATTTGTGTATGGTTAAATATTCATATTGGTGTATGGTATAATAGTCATTTTGGTGTATGGTGTAATAGTCACATTGGTGTATGGTGTAATAGTCGTTTTGGTGTATGGTGTAATATTTATATTGGTGTATCGTGTAATAGTTATATTGGTGTATGGTGTACTAGTTATATTGGTGTATGGTGTATGGTGTAATAGTCATATTGGTGTATGGTGTATGGTGTAATAGTCATATTGGTGTATGGTGTATGGTGTAATAGTTATATTGGTGTATGGTGTAATAGTTATATTGGTGTATGGTGTATGGTGTAATAGTTATATTGGTGTATGGTGTATGGTGTAATAGTCATATTGGTGTATGGTGTATGGTGTAATAGTCATATTAGTGTATGGTGTAATAGTTATATTGGTGTATGGTGTAATAGTTTTATTGGTGTATGGTGTAATAGTTATATTGGTGTATGGTGTAATAGTCATATTGTTGTATGGTGTAATAGTCATATTGGTGTATGGTGTATGGTGTAATAGTCATATTGGTGTATGGTGTAATAGTTATATTGGTGTATGGTGTATGGTGTAATAGTTATATTGGTGTATGGTGTAATAGTTATATTGGTGTATGGTGTAATAGTTATATGGGTGTATGGTGTAATAGTTATATTGGTGTATGATGTAATAGTCATATGGGTGTATGGTGTAATAGTCATATTGGTGTATGGTGTAATAGTCATATTGGTGTAATAGTTATATTGGTGTATGGTGTAATAGTTATATTGGTGTATGGTGTAATAGTTATATGGGTGTATGGTGTAATAGTTATATGGGTGTATGGTGTAATAGTCATATTGGTGTATGGTGTAATAGTTATATTGGTGTATGGTGTAATAGTCATATTGGTGTATGGTGTAATAGTTTATTGGTGTATGGTGTAATAGTCATATTGGTGTATGGTATAATAGTCATATTGGTGTATGGTGTAATAGTTATATTAGTGTATGGTGTAATAGTTATATTGGTGTATGGTGTAATAGTCATATTGGTGTATGGTGTAATAGTTATATTGGTGTATGGTGTAATAGTTATATTGGTGTATGGTGTAATAGTTATATTGGTGTATGGTGTAATAGTCATATTGGTGTATGGTGTAATAGTTATATTGGTGTATGGTGTAATAGTCATATTGGTGTATGGTATAATAGTCATATTGGTGTATGGTGTAATAGTCATATTGGTGTATGGTGTAATAGTTATATGGGTGTATGGTGTAATAGTTATATTGGTGTATGTTGTATGGTGTAATATTCATATTGCTGTATGGTGTAATAGTTATATTAGTGTATGGTGTAATAGTTATATTGGTGTAATAGTTATATTGGTGTATGGTGTAATAGTTATATTGGTGTATGGTGTAATAGTCATATTGGTGTATGGTGTAATAGTTATATTGGTGTATGGTGTAATAGTTATATTGATGTATGGTGTAATAGTTATATTGGTGTATGGTGTAATAGTTATAATGGTGTATGGTGTAATAGTCATATTGGTGTATGGTGTATGGTGTAATAGTCATATTGGTGTATGGTGTATGGTGTAATAGTCATATTGGTGTATGGTGTAATAGTTATATTGGTGTATGGTGTAATAGTTATATTGGTGTATGGTGTAATAGTTATATTTGTGTATGGTTAAATAGTCATATTGGTGTATGGTATAATAGTCATTTTGGTGTATGGTGTAATAGTCATTTTGGTGTATGGTGTAATATTTATATTGGTGTATCGTGTAATAGTTATATTGGTGTATGGTGTACTAGTTATATTGATGTATGGTGTATGGTGTAATAGTCATATTGGTGTATGGTGTATGGTGTAATAGTCATATTGGTGTATGGTGTATGGTGTAATAGTTATATTGGTGTATGGTGTAATAGTTATATTGGTGTATGGTGTATGGTGTAATAGTTATATTGGTGTATGGTGTATGGTGTAATAGTCATATTGGTGTATGGTGTATGGTGTAATAGTCATATTAGTGTATGGTGTAATAGTTATATTGGTGTATGGTGTAATAGTTTTATTGGTGTATGGTGTAATAGTTATATTGGTGTATGGTGTAATAGTCATATTGTTGTATGGTGTAATAGTCATATTGGTGTATGGTGTATGGTGTAATAGTCATATTGGTGTATGGTGTAATAGTTATATTGGTGTATGGTGTATGGTGTAATAGTTATATTGGTGTATGGTGTAATAGTTATATTGGTGTATGGTGTAATAGTTATATGGGTGTATGGTGTAATAGTTATATTGGTGTATGGTGTAATAGTCATATGGGTGTATGGTGTAATAGTCATATTGGTGTATGGTGTAATAGTCATATTGGTGTAATAGTTATATTGGTGTATGGTGTAATAGTTATATTGGTGTATGGTGTAATAGTTATATTGGTGTATGGTGTAATAGTTATATGGGTGTATGGTGTAATAGTCATATGGGTGTATGGTGTAATAGTCATATTGGTGTATGGTGTAAAAGTTATATTGGTGTATGGTGTAATAGTTATATTGGTGTATGGTGTAATAGTCATATTGGTGTATGGTGTAATAGTCATATTGGTGTATGGTGTAATAGTCATATTGGTGTATGGTGTAATAGTCATATTGGTGTATGGTGTAATAGTTATATTGGTGTATGGTGTAATAGTCATATTGGTGTATGGTGTAATAGTTATATTGGTGTATTGTGTAATAGTCATATTGGTGTATGGTGTATGGTGTAATAGTCATATTGGTGTATGGTGTAATAGTCATATTGGTGTATGGTATAATAGTCATATTGGTGTATGGTGTAATAGTTATATTGGTGTATGTTGTATGGTGTAATAGTTATATTGGTGTATGTTGTATGGTGTAATAGTTATATTGGTGTATGGTGTAATATTCATATTAGTGTATGGTATAATAGTTATATTGGTGTATGGTGTAATATTCATATTGGTGTATGGTGTAATAGTTATATTAGTGTATGGTGTAATAGTTATATTGGTGCATGGTGTAATATTCATATTGGTGTATGGTATAATAGTTATATTGGTGCATGGTGTAATATTCATATTGGTGTATGGTATAATAGTCATATTGGTGTATGGTGTAATAGTTATATTGGTGTATGGTGTAATAGTTATATTGGTGTATGTTGTATGGTGTAATAGTTATATTGGTGTATGGTGTAATAGTTATATTGGTGTATGGTGTAATATTCATATTGGTGTATGGTGTAATAGTTATATTGGTGTATGGTGTAATAGTCATATTGGTGTATGGTATAATAGTCATATTGGTGTATGGTATAATAGTCATATTGGTGTATGGTGTAATAGTCATATTGGTGTATGGTGTAATAGTTATATTGGTGTATGGTGTAATAGTTATATTGGTGTATGGTGTAATAGTCATATTGGTGTATGGTATAATAGTCATATTGGTGTATGGTATAATAGTCATATTGGTGTATGGTGTAATAGTCATATTGGTGTATGGTATAATAGTCATATTGGTGTATGGTGTAATAGTCATATTGGTGTATGGTATAATAGTTATATTGGTGTATGGTGTAATAGTCATATTGGTGTATGGTGTAATAGTCATATTAGTGCATGGTGTAATAGTTTATTGGTGTATGGTGTAATAGTCATATTGGTGTATGGTATAATAGTCATATTGGTGTATGGTGTAATAGTCATATTGGTGTATGGTATAATAGTCATATTGGTGTATGGTGTAATAGTCATATTAGTGCATGGTGTAATAGTTATATGGGTGTATGTTGTAATAGTTATATTGGTGTATGGTGTAATAGTTATATTAGTGTATGGTATAATAGTCATATTGGTGTATGGTGTAATAGTCATATTAGTGCATGGTGTAATAGTTTATTGGTGTATGGTGTAATAGTCATATTGGTGTATGGTATAATAGTCATATTGGTGTATGGTGTAATAGTCATATTGGTGTATGGTGTAATAGTTATATTGGTGTATGGTGTAATAGTCATATTGGTGTATGGTGTAATAGTTATATTGGTGTATGGTGTATGGTGTAATAGTCATATTGGTGTATGGTGTAATAGTTATATGGGTGTATGGTGTAATAGTTATATTGGTGTATGTTGTATGGTGTAATATTCATATTGCTGTATGGTGTAATAGTTATATTAGTGTATGGTGTAATAGTTATATTGGTGTAATAGTTATATTGGTGTATGGTGTAATAGTTATATTGGTGTATGGTGTAATAGTCATATTGGTGTATGGTGTAATAGTTATATTGGTGTATGGTGTAATAGTTATATTGATGTATGGTGTAATAGTTATATTGGTGTATGGTGTAATAGTTATAATGGTGTATGGTGTAATAGTCATATTGGTGTATGGTGTATGGTGTAATAGTCATATTGGTGTATGGTGTATGGTGTAATAGTCATATTGGTGTATGGTGTAATAGTTATATTGGTGTATGGTGTAATAGTTATATTGGTGTATGGTGTAATAGTCATATGGGTGTATGGTGTAATAGTCATATTGGTGTATGGTGTAAAAGTTATATTGGTGTATGGTGTAATAGTTATATTGGTGTATGGTGTAATAGTCATATTGGTGTATGGTGTAATAGTCATATTGGTGTATGGTGTAATAGTCATATTGGTGTATGGTGTAATAGTCATATTGGTGTATGGTGTAATAGTTATATTGGTGTATGGTGTAATAGTCATATTGGTGTATGGTGTAATAGTTATATTGGTGTATTGTGTAATAGTCATATTGGTGTATGGTGTATGGTGTAATAGTCATATTGGTGTATGGTGTAATAGTCATATTGGTGTATGGTATAATAGTCATATTGGTGTATGGTGTAATAGTTATATTGGTGTATGTTGTATGGTGTAATAGTTATATTGGTGTATGTTGTATGGTGTAATAGTTATATTGGTGTATGGTGTAATATTCATATTAGTGTATGGTATAATAGTTATATTGGTGTATGGTGTAATATTCATATTGGTGTATGGTGTAATAGTTATATTAGTGTATGGTGTAATAGTTATATTGGTGCATGGTGTAATATTCATATTGGTGTATGGTATAATAGTTATATTGGTGCATGGTGTAATATTCATATTGGTGTATGGTATAATAGTCATATTGGTGTATGGTGTAATAGTTATATTGGTGTATGGTGTAATAGTTATATTGGTGTATGTTGTATGGTGTAATAGTTATATTGGTGTATGGTGTAATAGTTATATTGGTGTATGGTGTAATATTCATATTGGTGTATGGTGTAATAGTTATATTGGTGTATGGTGTAATAGTCATATTGGTGTATGGTATAATAGTCATATTGGTGTATGGTATAATAGTCATATTGGTGTATGGTGTAATAGTCATATTGGTGTATGGTGTAATAGTTATATTGGTGTATGGTGTAATAGTTATATTGGTGTATGGTGTAATAGTCATATTGGTGTATGGTATAATAGTCATATTGGTGTATGGTATAATAGTCATATTGGTGTATGGTGTAATAGTCATATTGGTGTATGGTATAATAGTCATATTGGTGTATGGTGTAATAATCATATTGGTGTATGGTATAATAGTTATATTGGTGTATGGTGTAATAGTCATATTGGTGTATGGTGTAATAGTCATATTAGTGCATGGTGTAATAGTTTATTGGTGTATGGTGTAATAGTCATATTGGTGTATGGTATAATAGTCATATTGGTGTATGGTGTAATAGTCATATTGGTGTATGGTGTAATAGTTATATTGGTGTATGGTGTAATAGTCATATTGGTGTATGGTATAATAGTCATATTGGTGTATGGTATAATAGTCATATTGGTGTATGGTGTAATAGTCATATTAGTGCATGGTGTAATAGTTATATGGGTGTATGTTGTAATAGTTATATTGGTGTATGGTGTAATAGTTATATTAGTGTATGGTATAATAGTCATATTGGTGTATGGTGTAATAGTCATATTAGTGCATGGTGTAATAGTTTATTGGTGTATGGTGTAATAGTCATATTGGTGTATGGTATAATAGTCATATTGGTGTATGGTGTAATAGTCATATTGGTGTATGGTGTAATAGTTATATTGGTGTATGGTGTAATAGTCATATTGGTGTATGGTGTAATAGTTATATTGGTGTATGGTGTATGGTGTAATAGTCATATTGGTGTATGGTGTAATAGTTATATGGGTGTATGGTGTAATAGTTATATTGGTGTATGTTGTATGGTGTAATATTCATATTGCTGTATGGTGTAATAGTTATATTAGTGTATGGTGTAATAGTTATATTGGTGTAATAGTTATATTGGTGTATGGTGTAATAGTTATATTGGTGTATGGTGTAATAGTCATATTGGTGTATGGTGTAATAGTTATATTGGTGTATGGTGTAATAGTTATATTGATGTATGGTGTAATAGTTATATTGGTGTATGGTGTAATAGTTATAATGGTGTATGGTGTACTAGTTATATTGGTGTATGGTGTAATAGTCATATTGGTGTATGGTGTATGGTGTAATAGTCATATTGGTGTATGGTGTATGGTGTAATAGTCATATTGGTGTATGGTGTAATAGTTATATTGGTGTATGGTGTAATAGTTATATTGGTGTATGGTGTAATAGTTATATTGGTGTATGGTTAAATAGTCATATTGGTGTATGGTATAATAGTCATTTTGGTGTATGGTGTAATAGTCACATTGGTGTATGGTGTAATAGTCATTTTGGTGTATGGTGTAATATTTATATTGGTGTATCGTGTAATAGTTATATTGGTGTATGGTGTACTAGTTATATTGGTGTATGGTGTATGGTGTAATAGTCATATTGGTGTATGGTGTATGGTGTAATAGTCATATTGGTGTATGGTGTATGGTGTAATAGTTATATTGGTGTATGGTGTAATAGTTATATTGGTGTATGGTGTATGGTGTAATAGTGATATTGGTGTATGGTGTATGGTGTAATAGTCATATTGGTGTATGGTGTAATAGTTATATTTGTGTATGGTTAAATAGTCATATTGGTGTATGGTATAATAGTCATTTTGGTGTATGGTGTAATAGTCACATTGGTGTATGGTGTAATAGTCATTTTGGTGTATGGTGTAATATTTATATTGGTGTATCGTGTAATAGTTATATTGGTGTATGGTGTACTAGTTATATTGGTGTATGGTGTATGGTGTAATAGTCATATTGGTGTATGGTGTATGGTGTAATAGTCATATTGGTGTATGGTGTATGGTGTAATAGTTATATTGGTGTATGGTGTAATAGTTATATTGGTGTATGGTGTATGGTGTAATAGTTATATTGGTGTATGGTGTATGGTGTAATAGTCATATTGGTGTATGGTGTATGGTGTAATAGTCATATTAGTGTATGGTGTAATAGTTATATTGGTGTATGGTGTAATAGTTTTATTGGTGTATGGTGTAATAGTTATATTGGTGTATGGTGTAATAGTCATATTGTTGTATGGTGTAATAGTCATATTGGTGTATGGTGTATGGTGTAATAGTCATATTGGTGTATGGTGTAATAGTTATATTGGTGTATGGTGTATGGTGTAATAGTTATATTGGTGTATGGTGTAATAGTTATATTGGTGTATGGTGTAATAGTTATATGGGTGTATGGTGTAATAGTTATATTGGTGTATGGTGTAATAGTCATATGGGTGTATGGTGTAATAGTCATATTGGTGTATGGTGTAATAGTCATATTGGTGTAATAGTTATATTGGTGTATGGTGTAATAGTTATATTGGTGTATGGTGTAATAGTTATATGGGTGTATGGTGTAATAGTTATATGGGTGTATGGTGTAATAGTCATATTGGTGTATGGTGTAATAGTTATATTGGTGTATGGTGTAATAGTCATATTGGTGTATGGTGTAATAGTTTATTGGTGTATGGTGTAATAGTCATATTGGTGTATGGTATAATAGTCATATTGGTGTATGGTGTAATAGTTATATTAGTGTATGGTGTAATAGTTATATTGGTGTATGGTGTAATAGTCATATTGGTGTATGGTGTAATAGTTATATTGGTGTATGGTGTAATAGTTATATTGGTGTATGGTGTAATAGTTATATTGGTGTATGGTGTAATAGTCATATTGGTGTATGGTGTAATAGTCATATTGGTGTATGGTGTAATAGTTATATTGGTGTATGGTGTAATAGTCATATTGGTGTATGGTATAATAGTCATATTGGTGTATGGTGTAATAGTCATATTGGTGTATGGTGTAATAGTTATATGGGTGTATGGTGTAATAGTTATATTGGTGTATGTTGTATGGTGTAATATTCATATTGCTGTATGGTGTAATAGTTATATTAGTGTATGGTGTAATAGTTATATTGGTGTAATAGTTATATTGGTGTATGGTGTAATAGTTATATTGGTGTATGGTGTAATAGTCATATTGGTGTATGGTGTAATAGTTATATTGGTGTATGGTGTAATAGTTATATTGATGTATGGTGTAATAGTTATATTGGTGTATGGTGTAATAGTTATAATGGTGTATGGTGTAATAGTCATATTGGTGTATGGTGTATGGTGTAATAGTCATATTGGTGTATGGTGTATGGTGTAATAGTCATATTGGTGTATGGTGTAATAGTTATATTGGTGTATGGTGTAATAGTTATATTGGTGTATGGTGTAATAGTTATATTTGTGTATGGTTAAATAGTCATATTGGTGTATGGTATAATAGTCATTTTGGTGTATGGTGTAATAGTCACATTGGTGTATGGTGTAATAGTCATTTTGGTGTATGGTGTAATATTTATATTGGTGTATCGTGTAATAGTTATATTGGTGTATGGTGTACTAGTTATATTGGTGTATGGTGTATGGTGTAATAGTCATATTGGTGTATGGTGTATGGTGTAATAGTCATATTGGTGTATGGTGTATGGTGTAATAGTTATATTGGTGTATGGTGTAATAGTTATATTGGTGTATGGTGTATGGTGTAATAGTTATATTGGTGTATGGTGTAATAGTCATATTGGTGTATGGTGTAATAGTTATATTTGTGTATGGTTAAATAGTCATATTGGTGTATGGTATAATAGTCATTTTGGTGTATGGTGTAATAGTCACATTGGTGTATGGTGTAATAGTCATTTTGGTGTATGGTGTAATATTTATATTGGTGTATCGTGTAATAGTTATATTGGTGTATGGTGTACTAGTTATATTGGTGTATGGTGTATGGTGTAATAGTCATATTGGTGTATGGTGTATGGTGTAATAGTCATATTGGTGTATGGTGTATGGTGTAATAGTTATATTGGTGTAGTCATAATAGTCATTTTGGTGTATGGTGTAATAGTCACATTGGTGTATGGTGTAATAGTAATTTTGGTGTATGGTGTAATATTTATATTGGTGTATCGTGTAATAGTTATATTGGTGTATGGTGTACTAGTTATATTGGTGTATGGTGTATGGTGTAATAGTCATATTGTATGGTGTAATAGTTATATTGGTGTATGGTGTATGGTGTAATAGTCATATTGGTGTATGGTGTATGGTGTAATAGTCATATTAGTGTATGGTGTAATAGTTATATTGGTGTATGGTGTAATAGTTTTATTGGTGTATGGTGTAATAGTTATATTGGTGTATGGTGTAATAGTCATATTGTTGTATGGTGTAATAGTCATATTGTATGGTGTATGGTGTAATAGTCATATTAGTGTATGGTGTAATAGTTATATTGGTGTATGGTGTAATAGTTTTATTGGTGTATGGTGTAATAGTTATATTGGTGTATGGTGTAATAGTCATATTGTTGTATGGTGTAATAGTCATATTGGTGTATGGTGTATGGTGTAATAGTCATATTGGTGTATGGTGTAATAGTTATATTGGTGTATGGTGTATGGTGTAATAGTTATATTGGTGTATGGTGTAATAGTTATATTGGTGTATGGTGTAATAGTTATATGGGTGTATGGTGTAATAGTTATATTGGTGTATGGTGTAATAGTCATATGGGTGTATGGTGTAATAGTCATATTGGTGTATGGTGTAATAGTCATATTGGTGTAATAGTTATATTGGTGTATGGTGTAATAGTTATATTGGTGTATGGTGTAATAGTTATATTGGTGTATGGTGTAATAGTTATATGGGTGTATGGTGTAATAGTCATATGGGTGTATGGTGTAATAGTCATATTGGTGTATGGTGTAAAAGTTATATTGGTGTATGGTGTAATAGTTATATTGGTGTATGGTGTAATAGTCATATTGGTGTATGGTGTAATAGTCATATTGGTGTATGGTGTAATAGTCATATTGGTGTATGGTGTAATAGTCATATTGGTGTATGGTGTAATAGTTATATTGGTGTATGGTGTAATAGTCATATTGGTGTATGGTGTAATAGTTATATTGGTGTATTGTGTAATAGTCATATTGGTGTATGGTGTATGGTGTAATATTCATATTGGTGTATGGTGTAATAGTTATATTGGTGTATGGTGTATGGTGTAATATTCATATTGGTGTATGGTGTAATAGTTATATTGGTGTATGGTGTAATAGTTATATGGGTGTATGGTGTATGTTTGGTTTATATTTATACAAAGGAAACAAAGATAGTTCTGATTCAATACATTTAATAATAATTTGCCAACATTAGTAAGCTAGCTCTTCATTATGGTCTGACTTTTTATTTTAAACTTAATAATTCTCTAAGTTTACCATAAAGACAGTAGATAGTGATAGCGCTGACGTCATCCACGTATTCCTATGTGACACTCCTGATGGCGCCGGAAGTATTTGACATTTGAAGCCCGGCATATTGCTGAATGGCACAAAAAAAAGGTAACTAGCAAAGGATCATGGTCGATGTAGTCGTTTTCATCCGACCTGAGAGTCAACCTTAGTGTCTACGGAGCCTCCTCTTGGTCCGTGTCGTTCCGTGGTTCTGTGTGACGAGAAATGTAGTCGTCAGAATGGATCAGTATTTAATTAAATATTTTGATTTGTAGCAAACTTTAAAATAATTCATTGTGGTGATTGAACTCAATCGTAATAAAACAATATTAGAGGCCAAAACATCAGTCTAAAAAAGTTTTGTTTGGCCGTTTCTGGCGATCGTAATTTACATAGGTTTTCTAGAGCAGACCAAGGTTTTTGGCACAGCCAGTAGTAACCGACCGGCGAAGCTTGTGACTTAACGCTCCAGACCGGACACTGGGGCGGGGGGGGGGGGGGGGGGCCTGGTATTAACACATGAACGAATTATTAACGAACTGTGAAGACTCAATAAACCCGAATGGTAAAACACACAGTAACACTTAACTGACAGTCGAACAGATATGAAACCTTATTCTTACATGTTAAATCATTTATAGTGTTTTGTATAGAAAATCAGCTGAATGAATAGACCCCTGGACTACAATACGGTTCAGTGGACATTCAGTTGGTAGAGCAGAGTGCTTTAAACGGCAGGATAGTGGGTTCGATTCCCGGGACCACCCTACGTAAAATATACTTATGCATGACTGTAAGTGGCTTTGCGTAAAAAGCGTCTGATAAATTATATTATTATATATTATTATTATTATTATTATTACTATTATATATGTTTGTTTTCCTAAAATAAAGATGTACAACTCGTCTACCCTGTCATCCCTGGAGCTACCAGCAGAGGGCCGCGGCGACGCTGAGCTCCTCGGCCTGAAACACGTGGGCGGCACCATGGGCGGTACTGTGGCATGGGACAGGTGAGATATACAGGTGTATGTACGCGTGGACACACACACACACACACACACACACACACACACACACACACACACACACACACACACACACACACACACACACAGGAACACACGCGCACACACACACACACACACAGGAACACACGCACACACACACACACACACACACAGGAACACACACACACAGGAACACACGCACACACACACACACACACACACACACACACAGGAACACACGCACACACACACACACACACACACACACACAGTAACATACGCACACAAACACACACACACACAGTAACATACGCACACACACAATGTCCTCTCAAACACGCATGCAGACACACAGTGGTGTATAGTACTTAAGTAAAAATACTTTAACGTACTACTTAAGTTGTTTTGGGGGCAAATCTGTACTTTACTATTTATATTTTTGACTACTTTTACTTCACTACATTTCTTTTTTTAACTCCATACATTTTCCTTGACACCCAAAAGTAGTTGTTACATTTTGAATAGTAATAACATGGTAATAACACATGGTAATAACACATGGTAATAACACATGGTAATAACACATGGTAATAACACATGGTAATAACACATCGTAATAACACTGTCTCACTGCTTGATGGTAACCTAGAATAATATATAGTAATGACTTGTTAATAACACATGGTAATAACATGTTAATAACACATAGTAATAACACTGTCTCACTGCTTGATGGTAACCTAGAATAATATATAGTAATAACATGTTAATAACACATGGTAATAACATGTTAATAGCACATAGTAATAACATGTTAATAACACATGTTAATAACACATAGTAATAACATGTTAATAACACATGGGTAGTTTATCCACCACTGCACACACACCAGTAACACACCACCCCAACACAGTTAACACACACACCAGTAACACACCACCTCCAACACAGTTAACACACACACCACCCCCAACACAGTTAACACACACACCAGTAACACACCACCTCCAACACAGTTAACACACACACCATCCCCAACACAGTTAACACACACACCAGTAACACACCACCTCCAACACAGTTAACACACACACCAGTAACACACCACCTCCAACACAGTTAAACACACAGGATTTATATGAACTGAATGGTCTATTAAAACTTCACCTCGACAGAGATGGGTACCACCACGGCGGCCATCATACAGTGGTCAGGTCAGAGGTCAGAGAGCCTGGCCACAGCACCTCCGCTACCCTGGGCAACCTGGGGGGGCGACTCAGCATCCCCAACACGGGTAGGATACACACACACACACACACACACACACACATAGAGACAGAACTGACACGCTAACTCTCCTAGAGTGGGAGAACTACTGCTCGTCTCTGATTGGTTGCTCTTGGTTGCCATTAGTGATGTGCCTAGACCCCTCCTTTTTTCCCCAAGTCAAAATGTGATTGTTGCATTCCACTGTCATACACACACTTATACACAAGTAACACACTTATGTACACACAACTAATTAACCACACACACACATACACAGGTAAACATATTATAAACACATAATGGGTTGCCCCAATAACTAATTGTCTGTCTGTCTGTCTGTCTGTCTGTCTGTCTGTCTGTCTGTCTGTCTGTCTGTCTGTCTGTCTGTCTGTCTCTCTCTCTCCTCTCTCCTCTCTCTCTCTCTCTCTCTCTCTTTCTTCTCTCTCCAGGTGTGAGTCTGTTGGTTCCACCAGGTACTATTCCACAGGGGAAGTTCTATGAAATGTACCTCATTATCAACAAGTGGGAGAAAACTACGTAAGTCTACACAAACACACACTGGTCAAAAGTAGTGCACTAGGGAATAGTGTGGCGTTTGGGACGTAGGTATTTTAAAGTTGACCTTTCAGTTCATAACTCCTCATTTTAGACAGTAAAGTTGATCAGCTTGGAGTTTAAGTGAAACGACTGTCTGCATTCAGAAACAGTTTTAGGGTTTTGAAATCCAATCTATTTACTGAAGGATGTTGAATTGTTATGCTATTTTATTTGTATTTATTTTTTTAACCTTTATTTAATTAGGTTATGGTAAACAGTAATTGGAGAAAAGAAACTCCAGCACACTGGTATACTCTCTGTGTGGCTTCTGTGAGAGAAGCCACACAGTGAGACAGTGTTATTACGATGTGTTATTAACATGTTATTACGATGTGTTATTAACATGTTATTACGATGTGTTATTAACATGTTATTACGATGTGTTATTAACATGTTATTACGATGTGTTATTCTAGGTTACCATCAAGCAGTGAGACAGTGTTTTTACGATGTGTTATTAACATGTTATTACGATGTGTTATTAACATGTTATTACGATGTGTTATTAACATGTTATTACTATATATTATTCTAGGTTACCATCAAGCAGTGAGACAGTGTTATTACGATGTGTTATTAACATGTTATTACTATGTATTATTAACATGTTATTACTATGTGTTATTAGCATGTTATTACGATGTGTTATTAACATGTTATTACGATGTGTTATTAACATGTTATTACAATGTGCTATTAAAAACTTATTGTGAATAGGGGGGCGCTGTTTTCACTTTGGAAAAAATCGTGCCCAAATTAAACGGCCTCGTACTCTGTTCTAGATCATACAATATGCATATTATTATTACTATTGGATAGAAAACACTCTGAAGTTTCTAAAACTGTTTGAATTATATCTGAGTAAAACAGAACTCATTTGGCAGCAAACTTCCATACAGGAAGTGAAAAATCTGAAAACGAGGCTCTGTGTCAGGACTTGCCTATTCAATTGGCTTATTTATCGATCTGTATGCACTTCATTCGCCTTCCACTAGATGTCAACAGGCAGTGGAAGGTTGAACGGGGTGTCTAGCTTGATGTGAGGCCGAATGAGAGCTTTTGGAGTGGCAGGTCCGGTATTTTGTCACTTTTCGACGGCGCGTGGGGGAACTCGACATTGTCTTCTGAAAAGCGTTCGGTATACACGGCGAATTGCTCCGGCTCTGATTTTATTTGATACATATGAGAAAAACTTCATAAAGTAATATTTTTCAACCGAGTTTGATCAGTTTATTGGGACTTTTGGAATTTTTCGTTCCTTGCGCAAACATTTCTTGGACACGTGAGCTCCGCATGGCTAGCCAAAGTTGCTAATTCGACAGAAGAAATGGACATTCTAAAACCAAACAACGATTTATTCTGGAAATAGGACTCCTTGCACAACATTCTGATGGAAGATCATCAAAAGTAAGAGAATATTTATGATGTTATTTCGTATTTTTGTGTAACATGTTGGCTCCAACAAGGCGGAGAATAGGTGAGCGCTGTCTCGCAATAATGCATTTTGTATGTTGTAGTAAAGTTATTTTTAAAAATCTAACACAGCCGTTGCATTAAGAACCAGTGTATCTTCCGGTTTGGAGCGTTATCTCTTCCGGTTTGGAGCGTGCAGTCGCAAATCCGCTTCGCTCCACAGGTAGTTTTACCATTTTCATTTTCATTACAGTACAACGGTTTGATTTGTTTGATCTTAGCTAGCTACATAGCCGTCTTTGTATCAAAGATAATTGTGTAGTTATTGAGGTTCGCTAGCCAGCTATTTTCGTCCGAACGTAACGTAACGTAGTCAACACTGCTAGCTAGCCAGCTAGCCACCGAATAGCAGCATAGCAGCATAGCAGCACTGGAGAAACGATTACATTACAACGGAACGACTTGATTAGTGTAGTGTTAGCTGGCTACATAGTTGTCTTTGCTATCTTTGTATCTAAGATAATTGTGTAGCTTAGAGTTGGTTAGAGTAATTATTCGGTTAACTAGCCCGCTATTTTCGTCCGCCGCGCTGCGCTGCCGTCTCCTACCTAGTCAACACTGCTAGCTAACACTGCTAGCTAGCCAACTTCTACCGAATAGCAGCACTGTAGAAACTCACATTACAACTTACATTACAACGGAACGACTTGATTAGCGTAGTGTTAGCTAGCTACATAGTTGTCTTTGCTGTCCTTGTATCCAAGATAATTGTGTAGTTTTGAGAAATTGTCGAGGTTACCTAGCCAGTTAGAGGTTACCTAGCCAGCTACACGTTCAAACAAAGTCAACAACGCAGCCACTGCTAGCCAGCCTACTTCACCGCCAGCAGTACTATATCATTTTAGTCAATAAGATTTTATTTTACTTTTGCAACGTAAGCTTAACTTCCTGAACATTCGAGACGTGTAGTCCACTTGTCATTCTAATCTCCTTTGCATTAGCGTAGCCTCTTCTGTAGCCTGTCAACTATGTGTCTGTCTATCCCTCTTCTCTCCTCTCTGCACAGACCATACAAACGCTTCACACCGCGTGGCCGCTGCCATTCTAACCTGGTGGTTCCAGCGCGCACGACCCACGTGGAGTTCCAGGTCTCCGGCAGCCTCTGGAACTGCCGATCTGCGGCCAACAAGGCAGAGTTCATCTCAGCCTATGCGTCCCTCCAGTCCCTCGACTTCTTGGCACTGACGGAAACATGGATTACCACTGACAACACTGCTACTCCTACTGCTCTCGCCTCGTCTGCCCACGTGTTCTCGCACACCCCGAGAGCTTCTGGTCAGCGGGGCGGTGGCACTGGGATCCTCATCTCTCCCAAGTGGTCATTCTCTCTTTCTCCCCTTACCCATCTGTCTATCGCCTCCTTTGAATTCCATGCTGTCACAGTTACCAGCCCTTTCAAGCTTAACATCCTTATCATTTATCGCCCTCCAGGTTCCCTTGGAGAGTTCATCAATGAGCTTGACGCCCTGATAAGTTCCTTTCCTGAGGATGGCTCACCTCTCACAGTTCTGGGTGACTTTAACCTCCCCACGTCTACCTTTGACTCATTCCTCTCTGCCTCCTTCTTTCCACTCCTCTCCTCTTTTGACCTCACCCTCTCACCTTCCCCCCCTACTCACAAGGCAGGCAATACGCTTGACCTCATCTTTACTAGATGCTGTTCTTCCACTAATCTCACTGCAACTCCCCTCCAAGTCTCCGACCACTACCTTGTATCCTTTTCCCTCTCGCTCTCATCCAACACTTCCCACACTGCCCCTACTCGGATGGTATCGCGCCGTCCCAACCTTCGCTCTCTCTCCCCCGCTACTCTCTCCTCTTCCATCCTATCATCTCTTCCCTCTGCTCAAACCTTCTCCAACCTATCTCCTGATTCTGCCTCCTCAACCCTCCTCTCCTCCCTTTCTGCATCCTTTGACTCTCTATGTCCCCTATCCTCCAGGCCGGCTCGGTCCTCCCCTCCTGCTCCGTGGCTCGACGACTCACTGCGAGCTCACAGAACAGGGCTCCGGGCAGCCGAGCGGAAATGGAGGAAAACTCGCCTCCCTGCGGACCTGGCATCCTTTCACTCCCTCCTCTCTACATTCTCCTCTTCTGTCTCTGCTGCTAAAGCCACTTTCTACCACTCTAAATTCCAAGCATCTGCCTCTAACCCTAGGAAGCTCTTTGCCACCTTCTCCTCCCTCCTGAATCCTCCTCCCCCTCCTCCCCCCTCCTCCCTCTCTGCGGATGACTTCGTCAACCATTTTGAAAAGAAGGTCGACGACATCCGATCCTCGTTTGCTAAGTCAAACGACACCGCTGGTTCTGCTCACACTGCCCTACCCTGTGCTTTGACCTCTTTCTCCCCTCTCTCTCCAGATGAAATCTCGCTTCTTGTGACGGCCGGCCGCCCAACAACCTGCCCGCTTGACCCTATCCCCTCCTCTCTTCTCCAGACCATTTCCGGAGACCTTCTCCCTTACCTCACCTCGCTCATCAACTCATCCTTGACCGCTGGCTACGTCCCTTCCGTCTTCAAGAGAGCGAGAGTTGCACCCCTTCTGAAAAAACCTACACTCGATCCCTCCGATGTCAACAACTACAGACCAGTATCCCTTCTTTCTTTTCTCTCCAAAACTATTGAACGTGCCGTCCTTGGCCAGCTCTCCTGCTATCTCTCTCAGAATGACCTTCTTGATCCAAATCAGTCAGGTTTCAAGACTAGTCATTCAACTGAGACTGCTCTTCTCTGTGTCACGGAGGCGCTCCGCACTGCTAAAGCTAACTCTCTCTCCTCTGCTCTCATCCTTCTAGACCTATCGGCTGCCTTTGATACTGTGAACCATCAGATCCTCCTCTCCACCCTCTCCGAGCTGGGCATCTCCGGCGCGGCCCACGCTTGGATTGCGTCCTACCTGACAGGTCGCTCCTACCAGATGGCATGGCGAGAATCTGTCTCCGCACCACGTGCTCTCACCACTGGTGTCCCCCAGGGCTCTGTTCTAGGCCCTCTCCTATTCTCGCTATACACCAAGTCACTTGGCTCTGTCATATCCTCACATGGCCTCTCCTATCATTGCTATGCAGACGACACACAATTAATCTTCTCCTTTCCCCCCTCTGATAACCAGGTGGCGAATCGCATCTCTGCATGTCTGGCAGACATATCAGTGTGGATGACGGATCACCACCTCAAGCTGAACCTCGGCAAGACGGAGCTGCTCTTCCTCCCGGGGAAGGACTGCCCGTTCCATGATCTCGCCATCACGGTTGACAACTCCATTGTGTCCTCCTCCCAGAGCGCTAAGAACCTTGGCGTGATCCTGGACAACACCCTGTCGTTCTCAACTCACATCAAGGCGGTGACCCGTTCCTGTAGGTTCATGCTCTACAACATTCGCAGAGTACGACCCTGCCTCACACAGGAAGCGGCGCAGGTCCTAATCCAGGCACTTGTCATCTCCCGTCTGGATTACTGCAACTCGCTGTTGGCTGGGCTCCCTGCCTGTGCCATTAAACCCCTACAACTCATCCAGAACGCCGCAGCCCGTCTGGTGTTCAACCTTCCCAAGTTCTCTCACGTCACCCCGCTCCTCCGCTCTCTCCACTGGCTTCCAGTTGAAGCTCGCATCCGCTACAAGACCATGGTGCTTGCCTACGGAGCTGTGAGGGGAACGGCACCTCCGTACCTTCAGGCTCTGATCAGGCCCTACACCCAAACAAGGGCACTGCGTTCATCCACCTCTGGCCTGCTCGCCTCCCTACCTCTGAGGAAGTACAGTTCCCGCTCAGCCCAGTCAAAACTGTTCGCTGCTCTGGCACCCCAATGGTGGAACAAACTCCCTCACGACGCCAGGTCAGCGGAGTCAATCACCACCTTCCGGAGACACCTGAAACCCCACCTCTTTAGGGAATACCTAGGATAGGATAAAGTAATCCTCCTAACCCGCCCCTCCCCCTTAAAAGAGTTAGATGCACTATTGTAAAGTGGTTGTTCCACTGGATATCATAAGGTGAATGCACCAATTTGTAAGTCGCTCTGGATAAGAGCGTCTGCTAAATGACTTAAATGTAAATGTAAATGTATCTTTCATTTGCTGTACAACATGTATTTTTTAGTAAAGTTTATGATGAGTTCTTTGATTAGATTAGGTGACTGTCCAAAATATCTCCGGAGATTTTGGTGAATTGTTGCTACGTATTCACAATGTATAACCACGATTTGCAGCTCTAAATATGCACATTTTCGAACAAAACATAAATGTATTGTATAACATGATGTTTTAAGACTGTCATCTGATGAAGTTGTTCAAGGTTAGTGATTAATTTTATCTATATTGCTGTTTTTGTGAAAGCTACCTATGCGGTGGAAACATGGTGAAAACATGGCGTTGTGTGTTTGGCTATTGTGGTGAGCTAATATAGATACATATTGTGTTTTCGCTGTAAAACATTTTTAAAAATCGGAAATGATGGCTGGATGTTTATCTTTCATTTGCTGTATTGGACTTGTGATTTCATGAAATTATATTATATGATATCCCTGTCGCGTTAGGCTTGGCTATGCTAGTCAGCTTTTTTGATGAGGATGCTCCCGGATCCGGGATGGGTATTAAGTAAAGGTAACATGTTATTACTTTGTGTTATTAACATGTTATTACTATGTGTTATTACTATGTGTTATTAACATGTTATTACTGTATTATTAACATGTTATTACTTTGTTATTAACATGTTATTACTGTATTATTAACATGTTATTACTTTGTGTTATTAACATGTTATTACTATGTGTTATTAACATGTTATTACTATGTGTTATTACTATGTGTTATTAACATGTTATTACTATGTGTTATTACTATGTATTATTAACATGTTATTACTATGTGTTATTAACATGTTATTACTATGTGTTATTAACATGTTATTACTATGTGTTATTACTATGTGTTATTAACATGTTATTACTATGTGTTATTACTATGTGTTATTAACATGTTATTACTATGTGTTATTACTATGTATTATTAACATGTTATTACTATGTGTTATTAACATGTTATTACTATGTGTTATTACTATGTATTATTAACATGTTATTACTATGTGTTATTAACATGTTATTACTATGTGTTATTAACATGTTATTACTATTTGTTATTAACCAGGTTACCATCGGAGGGCAGTCAGACAGTGCTGAGCCCGGTGGTGAGCTGTGGTCCATCAGGCATGCTGCTGAGTCGACCTGTGGTCCTCACTCTGCCACACTGTGCCCAGCTAGATACCCCAACACCAGACTGGACCCTCACCCTCAAAACACAGACACACCAAGGGGCATGGGAGGTGAGACATGAAACCTATTCATACACGTACATCGTTGGGTGAAACATGGGAAGAGGGATAGAAGGAAGGGGCCAGGGGTGGAGGAGAGACAGATGGGGAGAGACAGATGGGGAGGGAGGAAGAGAGACAGAGGGGGAGGGGGAGAAGGATGAGATATTTAGACTGGACCGTCACACTCAGACACGCCAGGAGGGAGGGAGGGAGGGAGGGAGGGAGGGAGGGAGGGAGGGAGGGAGGGAGGGAGGGTATTGTAAATAGACTAGAGGTGAATAGAGTGAAACATGTCCATAGTAGACTAGAGGGGAATAGAGATTAAAGAAAATATGACGGTCACGGAATCAGAAATGAAGGTATTATGGAAGAATATTGAGATTTACGATGAGAAGTTGGAACATAATCTAGACCTGTTCCCCTGGCCCCCTCCTCTGCTGTCTCAACAGGGCTGCATGTGTTTCTGTGTCCTATACTATCCTATCATGTTGCTCATTTTACTTCCTGCCTATAGTAGGAGTTGACAGTACAGATAATATTCCCCTCTAACCTGTCACTACCTCTATTCTGCCACTAGGAGGTGCTGACAGTGGGGGAGGAGAGTCTATCGTCCCCCTGCTACGTCCCTCTAACCTGTCACTACCTCTATTCTGCCACTAGGAGGTGCTGACGGTGGGAGAGGAGAGTCTATCGTCCTCCTGCTACCCCCCTCTAACCTGTCACTACCTCTATTCTGCCACTAGGAGGTGCTGACGGTGGGGGAGGAGAGTCTATCGTCCCCCTGCTACCCCCCTCTAACCTGTCACTACCTCTATTCTGCCACTAGGAGGTGCTGACGGTGGGAGAGGAGAGTCTATCGTCCTCCTGCTACCGCCCTCTAACCTGTCACTACCTCTATTCTGCCACTAGGAGGTGCTGACGGTGGGAGAGGAGAGTCTATCGTCCTCCTGCTACCCCCCTCTAACCTGTCACTACCTCTATTCTGCCACTAGGAGGTGCTGACGGTGGGAGAGGAGAGTCTATCGTCCTCCTGCTACCCCCCTCTAACCTGTCACTACCTCTATTCTGCCACTAGGAGGTGGGGGAGGAGAGTCTATCGTCCCCCTGCTACGTCCCTCTAACCTGTCACTACCTCTATTCTGCCACTAGGAGGTGGGGGAGGAGAGTCTATCGTCCCCCTGCTACGCCCCTCTAACCTGTCACTACCTCTATTCTGCCACTAGGAGGTGCTGACGGTGGGGGAGGAGAGTCTATCGTCCCCCTGCTACCCCCCTCTAACCTGTCATTACCTCTATTCTGCCACTAGGAGGTGCTGACGGTGGGGGAGGAGAGTCTATCGTCCCCCTGCTACCCCCCTCTAACCTGTCACTACCTCTACTCTGCCACTAGGAGGTGCTGACGGTGGGGGAGGAGAGTCTATCGTCCCCCTACTACGTCCCTCTAACCTGTCACTACCTCTATTCTGCCACTAGGAGGTGCTGACGGTGGGGGAGGAGAGTCTATCGTCCCCCTGCTACCCCCCTCTAACCTGTCACTACCTCTATTCTGCCACTAGGAGGTGCTGACGGTAGGAGAGGAGAGTCTATCGTCCCCCTGCTACGCCCCTCTAACCTGTCACTACCTCTATTCTGCCACTAGGAGGTGCTGACGGTGGGGGAGGAGAGTCTATCGTCCCCCTGCTACCCCCCTCTAACCTGTCACTACCTCTATTCTGCCACTAGGAGGTGCTGACGGTGGGGGAGGAGAGTCTATCGTCCCCCTGCTACCCCCCTCTAACCTGTCACTACCTCTATTCTGCCACTAGGAGGTGCTGACGGTGGGGGAGGAGAGTCTATCGTCCCCCTGCTACCCCCCTCTAACCTGTCACTACCTCTATTCTGCCACTAGGAGGTGCTGACGGTGGGGGAGGAGAGTCTATCGTCCCCCTGCTACCCCCCTCTAACCTGTCACTACCTCTATTCTGCCACTAGGAGGTGCTGACGGTAGGGGAGGAGAGTCTATCGTCCCCCTGCTACCCCCCTCTAACCTGTCACTACCTCTACTCTGCCACTAGGAGGTGCTGACGGTGGGGGAGGAGAGTCTATCGTCCCCCTGCTACGTCCCTCTAACCTGTCACTACCTCTATTCTGCCACTAGGAGGTGCTGACGGTGGGGGAGGAGAGTCTATCGTCCCCCTGCTACCCCCCTCTAACCTGTCACTACCTCTATTCTGCCACTAGGAGGTGCTGACGGTAGGAGAGGAGAGTCTATCGTCCCCCTGCTACCCCCCTCTAACCTGTCACTACCTCTATTCTGCCACTAGGAGGTGCTGACGGTGGGGGAGGAGAGTCTATCGTCCCCCTGCTACCCCCCTCTAACCTGTCACTACCTCTATTCTGCCACTAGGAGGTGCTGACGGTGGGGGAGGAGAGTCTATCGTCCCCCTGCTACCCCCCTCTAACCTGTCACTACCTCTATTCTGCCACTAGGAGGTGCTGACGGTGGGAGAGGAGAGTCTATCGTCCCCCTGCTACCCCCCTCTAACCTGTCACTACCTCTATTCTGCCACTAGGAGGTGCTGACGGTGGGGGAGGAGAGTCTATCGTCCCCCTGCTACCCCCCTCTAACCTGTCACTACCTCTATTCTGCCACTAGGAGGTGCTGACGGTGGGAGAGGAGAGTCTATCGTCCTCCTGCTACCCCCCTCTAACCTGTCACTACCTCTATTCTGCCACTAGGAGGTGCTGACGGTGGGAGAGGAGAGTCTATCGTCCTCCTGCTACCCCCCTCTAACCTGTCACTACCTCTATTCTGCCACTAGGAGGTGCTGACGGTGGGAGAGGAGAGTCTATCGTCCTCCTGCTACCCCCCTCTAACCTGTCACTACCTCTATTCTGCCACTAGGAGGTGGGGGAGGAGAGTCTATCGTCCCCCTGCTACGTCCCTCTAACCTGTCACTACCTCTATTCTGCCACTAGGAGGTGGGGGAGGAGAGTCTATCGTCCCCCTGCTACGCCCCTCTAACCTGTCACTACCTCTATTCTGCCACTAGGAGGTGCTGACGGTGGGGGAGGAGAGTCTATCGTCCCCCTGCTATCCCCCTCTAACCTGTCACTACCTCTATTCTGCCACTAGGAGGTGCTGACGGTGGGGGAGGAGAGTCTATCGTCCCCCTGCTACCCCCCTCTAACCTGTCACTACCTCTATTCTGCCACTAGGAGGTGCTGACGGTGGGGGAGGAGAGTCTATCGTCCCCCTGCTACCCCCCTCTAACCTGTCACTACCTCTATTCTGCCACTAGGAGGTGCTGACGGTAGGGGAGGAGAGTCTATCGTCCCCCTGCTACCCCCCTCTAACCTGTCACTACCTCTACTCTGCCACTAGGAGGTGCTGACGGTGGGGGAGGAGAGTCTATCGTCCCCCTGCTACGTCCCTCTAACCTGTCACTACCTCTATTCTGCCACTAGGAGGTGCTGACGGTGGGGGAGGAGAGTCTATCGTCCCCCTGCTACCCCCCTCTAACCTGTCACTACCTCTATTCTGCCACTAGGAGGTGCTGACGGTAGGAGAGGAGAGTCTATCGTCCCCCTGCTACCCCCCTCTAACCTGTCACTACCTCTACTCTGCCACTAGGAGGTGCTGACGGTGGGGGAGGAGAGTCTATCGTCCCCCTGCTACCCCCCTCTAACCTGTCACTACCTCTATTCTGCCACTAGGAGGTGCTGACGGTAGGAGAGGAGAGTCTATCGTCCCCCTGCTACCCCCCTCTAACCTGTCACTACCTCTATTCTGCCACTAGGAGGTGCTGACGGTGGGGGAGGAGAGTCTATCGTCCCCCTGCTACCCCCCTCTAACCTGTCACTACCTCTATTCTGCCACTAGGAGGTGCTGACGGTGGGGGAGGAGAGTCTATCGTCCCCCTGCTACCCCCCTCTAACCTGTCACTACCTCTATTCTGCCACTAGGAGGTGCTGACGGTGGGAGAGGAGAGTCTATCGTCCTCCTGCTACCCCCCTCTAACCTGTCACTACCTCTATTCTGCCACTAGGAGGTGCTGACGGTGGGGGAGGAGAGTCTATCGTCCCCCTGCTACCCCCCTCTAACCTGTCACTACCTCTATTCTGCCACTAGGAGGTGCTGACGGTGGGAGAGGAGAGTCTATCGTCCTCCTGCTACCCCCCTCTAACCTGTCACTACCTCTATTCTGCCACTAGGAGGTGCTGACGGTGGGAGAGGAGAGTCTATCGTCCTCCTGCTACCCCCCTCTAACCTGTCACTACCTCTATTCTGCCACTAGGAGGTGCTGACGGTGGGAGAGGAGAGTCTATCGTCCTCCTGCTACCCCCCTCTAACCTGTCACTACCTCTATTCTGCCACTAGGAGGTGGGGGAGGAGAGTCTATCGTCCCCCTGCTACGTCCCTCTAACCTGTCACTACCTCTATTCTGCCACTAGGAGGTGGGGGAGGAGAGTCTATCGTCCCCCTGCTACGCCCCTCTAACCTGTCACTACCTCTATTCTGCCACTAGGAGGTGCTGACGGTGGGGGAGGAGAGTCTATCGTCCCCCTGCTACCCCCCTCTAACCTGTCACTACCTCTATTCTGCCACTAGGAGGTGCTGACGGTGGGGGAGGAGAGTCTATCGTCCCCCTGCTACCCCCCTCTAACCTGTCACTACCTCTACTCTGCCACTAGGAGGTGCTGACGGTGGGGGAGGAGAGTCTATCGTCCCCCTGCTACGTCCCTCTAACCTGTCACTACCTCTATTCTGTCACTAGGAGGTGCTGACGGTGGGGGAGGAGAGTCTATCGTCCCCCTGCTACCCCCCTCTAACCTGTCACTACCTCTATTCTGCCACTAGGAGGTGCTGACGGTAGGAGAGGAGAGTCTATCGTCCCCCTGCTACGCCCCTCTAACCTGTCACTACCTCTATTCTGCCACTAGGAGGTGCTGACGGTGGGGGAGGAGAGTCTATCGTCCCCCTGCTACCCCCCTCTAACCTGTCACTACCTCTATTCTGCCACTAGGAGGTGCTGACGGTGGGGGAGGAGAGTCTATCGTCCCCCTGCTACCCCCCTCTAACCTGTCACTACCTCTATTCTGCCACTAGGAGGTGCTGACGGTGGGGGAGGAGAGTCTATCGTCCCCCTGCTACCCCCCTCTAACCTGTCACTACCTCTATTCTGCCACTAGGAGGTGCTGACGGTGGGGGAGGAGAGTCTATCGTCCCCCTGCTACCCCCCTCTAACCTGTCACTACCTCTATTCTGCCACTAGGAGGTGCTGACGGTAGGGGAGGAGAGTCTATCGTCCCCCTGCTACCCCCCTCTAACCTGTCACTACCTCTACTCTGCCACTAGGAGGTGCTGACGGTGGGGGAGGAGAGTCTATCGTCCCCCTGCTACGTCCCTCTAACCTGTCACTACCTCTATTCTGCCACTAGGAGGTGCTGACGGTGGGGGAGGAGAGTCTATCGTTCCCCTGCTACCCCCCTCTAACCTGTCACTACCTCTATTCTGCCACTAGGAGGTGCTGACGGTAGGAGAGGAGAGTCTATCGTCCCCCTGCTACCCCCCTCTAACCTGTCACTACCTCTATTCTGCCACTAGGAGGTGCTGACGGTGGGGGAGGAGAGTCTATCGTCCCCCTGCTACCCCCCTCTAACCTGTCACTACCTCTATTCTGCCACTAGGAGGTGCTGACGGTGGGGGAGGAGAGTCTATCGTCCCCCTGCTACCCCCCTCTAACCTGTCACTACCTCTATTCTGCCACTAGGAGGTGCTGACGGTGGGGGAGGAGAGTCTATCGTCCCCCTGCTACCCCCCTCTAACCTGTCACTACCTCTATTCTGCCACTAGGAGGTGCTGACGGTGGGGGAGGAGAGTCTATCGTCCCCCTGCTACCCCCCTCTAACCTGTCACTACCTCTATTCTGCCACTAGGAGGTGCTGATGGTGGGAGAAGAGAGTCTATCGTCCCCCTGCTACCCCCCTCTAACATGTCACTACCTCTATTCTGCCACTAGGAGGTGCTGACGGTAGGAGAGGAGAGTCTATCGTCCCCCTGCTACCTCCAGCTAGAGGAGTCTAACTGCCACGTGGTGATGGAGCAGTTGGGGACCTACGGTCTAGTGGGCCAGTCCTGCCCTCCCCAGCCCGCCTGTAAGAGGCTACAGCTGGCCCTGTTCGCCCCCAGAGCCCCCTGTCTCTCTCTGGACTACATCCTGAGGATTTACTGCACACAGGACACACCACACGCCCTGAAGGTAGGGAGGGACACGCCACACGCCCTGAAGGTAGGGAGGGTGGGAGATAGGGAGGGAGGGAGGGAGTCTATCTGTCTGTCTTTTTCTATGTCTGGCTGGCTCTGGTACAGGGAGTACCAGATCAATGTGGAGCTATATACAGGGAAATACAGGGAAATTATGAGTGACTAGGCATCAGGATAGATAATAGTAAGGTATTTGAGGTAGATATGTACATGAAGGCAAGGTAAAGTGACTAGACATCAGGATAGATAATAATAAGTGTAAAATAAAGATGGCAAAATGGGGGGGGGGGGGGGGGGTGTTGTTACCTACTCCCACTACTTGGGGCCGTCCCGACAGGAAGTCCAGGATCCAGTTGCAGAGGGAGGTGTTCAGTCCCAGGGACCCGAGCTTGGAGAGGAGCATGGTGTTGAACGCTGAGCTGTAGTGTATCAACAGCATTCTCACATAGTTATTTCCTCTGTTGTCCAGGTGGGCAGTTTGAAGTCATGTCCAGCCTTTCAAAGCACTTCATAATTACAGATTTGAGTGCTACAGATGCGTTAGTCATTTAATAATGATAATACATGGGACTTATCATAGGGCTTTTCATGGACCCAAAGTCGCTTCATTGGAGAAATGAAAACAAGTCAAAACAAAACATAAATTAAGAGAGAGGTGAGAGGTAAATAAGTGAGGTGAGAGGTGAGAGGTAAATAAGAGAGGTGAGAGGTAAATAAGAGAGGTGAGAGGTAAATAAGAGAGGTGAGAGGTGAGAGGTAAATAAGAGAGGTGAGAGGTAAATAAGAGGTGAGAGGTAAATGTGAGAGGTGAGAGGTGAGAGGTAAATAAGTGAGGTGAGAGGTGAGAGGTAAATAAGAGAGGTGAGAGGTAAATAAGAGAGGTGAGAGGTAAATAAGTGAGGTGAGAGGTAAATAAGAGAGGTGAGAGGTAAATAAGATAGGTGAGAGGTGAAAGGTAAATAAGAGAGGTGAGAGGTGAGAGGTAAATAAGAGAGGTGAGAGGTGAAAGGTAAATAAGAGAGGTGAGAGGTAAATAAGAGAGGTGAGAGGTAAATAAGAGAGGTGAGAGGTAAATAAGAGAGGTGAGAGGTGAAAGGTAAATAAGAGAGGTGAGAGGTAAATAAGAGAGGTGAGAGGTAAATAAGAGAGGTGAGAGGTAAATAAGAGAGGTGAGAGGTGAGAGGTAAATAAGAGAGGTGAGAGGTAAATAAGAGAGGTGAGAGGTGAGAGGTAAATAAGAGAGGTGAGAGGTGAGAGGTAAATAAGTGAGGTGAGAGGTAAATAAGTGAGGTGAGAGGTAAATAAGATAGGTGAGAGGTAAATGTGAGAGGTGAGAGGTGAGAGGTAAATAAGAGAGGTGAGAGGTAAATAAGAGGTGAGAGGTAAATGTGAGAGGTGAGAGGTGAGAGGTAAATAAGAGAGGTGAGAGGTGAGAGGTAAATAAGTGAGGTGAGAGATAAATAAGAGAGGTGAGAGGTAAATAAGATAGGTGAGAGGTAAATAAGATAGGTGAGAGGTAAATGTGAGAGGTGAGAGGTGAGAGGTAAATAAGAGAGGTGAGAGGTAAATAAGAGAGGTGAGAGGTAAGACAAATAAGGGATACACTGATGTATCAGTGCTCTCCGTGTCCAATGAGGAGACTCCTTGCTGCGAGGTGGTACCAGGTAGTGCTCTCCGTGTCCAATGAGGAGACTCCTTGCTGCGAGGTGTTACCAGGTAGTGCTCTCCGTGTCCAATGAGGAGACTCCTTGCTGCGAGGTGTTACCAGGTAGTGCTCTCCGTGTCCAATGAGGAGACTCCTTGCTGCGAGGTGTTACCAGGTAGTGCTCTCCGTGTCCAATGAGGAGACTCCTTGCTGCGAGGTGTTACCAGGTAGTGCTCTCCGTGTCCAATGAGGAGACTCCTTGCTGCGAGGTGGTACCAGGAAACATTCAGTGCTACGTGCATCTTCACATTGTTTCTCCATTTTTAAGTCTTATTTCAGGAGGGGTTTTGGATTTGGATACAAACCCAGTTTATGATAAGGGGCGGGAATTGGGGTTAGGATACCTTGGTGCAGGTTACCTCGGAGTTCTTGTGAACAGGGACAATGTTGGTCAGCTTTGGAAACATGTATGGGATTACCGACATGTACATGGAGAGATTGAAAATGTCAGTGAAGACACGTGCCAGCTGGTCTTACGCATGCTCTGAGAACGTGCCCTGGTATTCCGGGCCTTGTGAATGGTGTTTCAAAGTTTTTACTCACATCAGCCACGGAGAGCGAGATCACACAGTCATCCGGAACAACAGGGGCTTTCATGCAGGACTCTGTGTTGTTTTTCTCGAGAAATTAGCTAGTTTGGGAGTTCTGCGTCACTGGGCATCTCACGGCTGTGTATCCCTTTGTAATCCGTTATCATCTGCATGCCCTGCCACATCCGATGAGCGTCCGGAGCCAGTCCTCCTTTTGCATGTTTGATGTCTTGTCGGAGGTCGTAGCTTTCTTGTATATGTCCATGTCCTGTTCTATGCAAGCGGTAGCTATAGCCTTTAGCCCAGTGCGGATATTGCCTGTAATCTATGGTTTTTGGTTTGGATACGTTCGTATAGTCACTTTGGGGATGATGTCGTTTATGTACCTATTGATGAAGCCCGTGACTGATGTGGTGAACTCCTCAATTCTATCGGATGAATCCCGGAACATATCCAGTCTATACTAGCAAAACAGTCTTGTAGCCTTGTTTCTGATTCATCGAACCACTTTCATATTAAGCGCGTCGATGGTACTTCCTGTTTGAGCTTTTGTTTGTAAGCATGAAGCAGGAAGATAAGAGGCATGGTGTGATTTGCCGAAGGGAGGATGAGGGAGGGCCTTGTTTGTGTTTCTGTGGGTAGATTAAAACTGGTCCAGTTTTAGCGCCCCCTAGTGGTGCAGCAGACGTATTTGTAGAAGTACGGTAGAACAGTTGTAAGTCTCCCCGCTCGTCCCTGCTGGTCACCCTGCTGGTCATCTATGAACATTTGAACATCTTGGCCATGTTCTGTTATAATCTCCACCCGGCACAGCCAGAAGAGGACTGGCCACCCCTCATAGCCTGGTTCCTCTCTAGGTTTCTTCCTAGGTTCTGGCCTTTCTAGGGAGTATTTCCTAGCCACCGTGCTTCTACACCTGCATTGCTTGCTGTTTGGGGTTTTAGGCTGGGTTTCTGTACACCACTTTGTGACATCAGCTGATATAAGAAGAGCTTCATAAATACATTTGATTGATTAATTGATTAAAGTCTCCATCCACCAGAAATGCTGCCTCTGGGTGAACGTTTGTTTATGGCCCCATGTAGTTTGTTTGAGTGCCAAGGTGTTTTTAGCTTCGTGGAGCGATGTAGACAGTCATGATAATTATGGATGAGAAGTGTTCTTGGTACCCTGAGGTATTCTATATCAAGAGGCACACACC
>NC_092092.1:1860953-1973453 GCF_045679555.1 Salvelinus alpinus
AGACACGGTTACAGACAGACCACAGACAGAGTCACAGACACGGTTACAGACAGACCACAGACAGAGTCACAGACACAGTTACAGACAGACCACAGACAGAGTCACAGACACAGTTACAGACAGACACAGAGAGTCACGGACGCAGACAAACAGACAGTCTGCTTTCCCCTTTACAATGACGCAGTCTTCAATCTCTTGTAACGATCATGATAACAATATTTTATGATGTTTTTTTTGTTTTTGTTTTACTTACAAGACAACAAACAATCATATCAGGAATTATTCTCTCTAACCCAGCCTTGATTTCCGTTTATTTTATTTTTTTCATTCAGTTTGTGGCTTGAATTTGGGGAAAGACCCTCCGCGTTTGTGTCTACGGTGTGCAAAGGGTTTGTGTTAAAAACTATGGGGGTCTTGGGACGGATGTGGTGGGTGACTGATTATCTGGTCTCCGTGTCCAGACATAATAAACATACTATAAGCCTCGCCATAAGACTTTCTAAAGTCTTGTACATGCTAACGTGTGGATGGGTTGTCAGTCTAGACCGATTCTTGGCATATCATTTGGATTTGTCCCAAATGGCACCCTATTCCCTATTATCTATTATAGTGCACTAGGTCTGCGTCCCCTCTTTCCTATGGGCTTCTGGTCAGAACTAGTGCACTATTGAGAGAATAGGGTGTTATTTGAGTTGTCGCTCCTCCTTCTCTCTCTCCATCTATCTATCTTTCTGGTTTTCTCTCTATCTCTCTCTCTCTCTCTGTCTCTCTCTCTCTCTGTCTCTCTCTGTCTCTCTCTCTCTCTGTCTCTCTCTCTGTCTGTCTCTGTGTCTCTGTCTGTCTCTGTCTCTCTCTCTGTCTCTGTGTCTCTCTCTCTCTCTCTCCATCTCTCCCTCTCTGTCTCCCTCTCTCCCCCTCTCTCTCTCTCTCTCTCTCTCTCTCTCTCTGTCTCTGTCTCTTTCTGTCTCTGTCTCTTATTTTCTTCTTCACTTTTTTGTCATCCGTTGATGTCATTACCATTATACGATGTCATTGCTGTTATGATGTCACCGTTATGATGTTATGATGTCACCATTATGATGTCACCGTTATGATGCCAACGCTTTTATGTCATCACCGTTATGTTATGATGTCACCATTATGATGTCATCGCTGTTATGATCATAGGCTGTTTTCTCACTTGTGTTTAATGATGATTTCTGAGCTGTTTCTGTTGCTCTGCTGTACTATTGGTACAATACACTAAGGGGCACAAAGGAGGAACGATCAATTGTGGACAACAAAACAAATGTTTGCTTATATGATTTGTCCTTTTCAATACTGTGTCTGTACTCTTCTCAAAGGGGTTAAAAGTCATCTGTAAAACAACAAACACATTCTTTGATTTGCTGTGTTGACATTCTGTTTTGCTGTGATTGAGCAGAAGGGAGGGGGGCCTGTCTGTACTGGTGTTGATGGGAGAATGGTTTAGCATATTTGCAGGTTAATGTAGCCTTGTGTTGAACTACTGGCAGCAGTGGAGCAGAAACTTGTCCTTCAGCTTTTTATGCTGTTTCCCTTGTTTCTGCCTTTCCATCTCTACCTGTCTGTTTGTTGACCTCTTTTAGTCTCTTTCACTCTTTTATTTCTCTCTTTCAACCTTCTTCTTCTTCTCTTCCTTCTTCTTCTTCTCCTCTTCTTTGTTCTTCTTCTCTTCTTCTTCTCTTTCTTCTTCTCTTTGTTCTTCTTCTTCTCTTTGTTCTTCTTCTCTTTCTTCTTCTTCTTTGTTATTCTTCTCTTTCTTCTTCTTTGTTCTTCTTCTTCTTTGTTCTTCTTCTTCTCTTTGTTCTTCTTCTTCTCTTCTTCTTCTCTTTGTTCTACTTATCTTCTTCTTCTCTTTGTTCTTCTTCTTCTCTTTGTTCTTCTTCTCTTTCTTTTTCTTTGTTCTTCGTTCTTCTTCTTTGTTCTTCTTCTTCTCTTTCTTCTTCTCTTTGTTCTTCTTCTTCTCTTTCTTCATCTTCTTCTTCTTCTCTCATTATACACATGTTTTAACCGACTGCTTTCTGGTCAGGGTCTTCATGCTACTTCTTGCATTGTCAGAATATTGTTGTTCCAATCATTACTGTCAACCACAGCAGGATGTCTGAATGCTGTTCTTATTAACAATGTTGTTAAAATACTTTATATTGCTATCTACAGTACGTTAGGATTATTATCCCTAGAAGCCAAAAAGTATTCAAAAACTCTGAGGTGCATCCACAATGGCACCCTATTCCCTTTATATGGGCCCTGGTCAAAAGTAGTGCACTACTTTGGGTCCTATGGGCCCTGGTCAAAAGTAGTGCACTACTTTGGGTCCTACGGGCCCTGGTCAAAAGTAGTGCACTATATAGGGAATAGGGTTCCATTTTGGATGCAGCCCAACTTTCTGAGACCGCAGAAACCAAAACACAGGCAGTATATTCACTTTCTCTTCTCCAACGAAATGATGAACCATATCACTGTTGTTGTGCGAATGAATGGACAGAAAATAACTGGTTGAACTCCGTCTGTCTGTGTGTGTCTCATATCTCGACAGGTCTGTGTCATATCGCTGTACCTAAGCTACAGTACTATGCAAGTACAACAAAAACAACAAAAAAACAGTGAATGTTTGGTTCCAATCCCTGAAATAGTTTGTATATTTTTTGGGGGGCAGGTGAGAGTTCACATCAAGGCATATAGACACACACAGGGGTGATGAGTTAAGTCCTCACTAAGGTGATATAATAAATAAATGGGGGCTTCGCTGTGTAGGAGTAACTATAGCTGACTGGATCAGAAGTGCTGACTATGGAATACAGGGCTACTAAGAAGAATAGAAAACAAGGAGGAGGATGACGATGAAGAGGAGGAGGAGGATGACGATGAAGAGGAGGAGGACGATGACGATGAAGAGGAGGAGGACAATGACGATGTCGAACATTTTGCCTCTCCTTTTAGGATCCTGTCCAACAGAAAAAGACATCTGAAACACAGTCCGCGGAACCCTGAAGTACTACTGAAGTACTATTGAGTACTACTGAAGTACTATTGAGTACTACCGAAGTACTATTGAAGTACTACGGAGTACTGTTCTCTCTCTCTCTCCTAAACCTTGAACTGTGTGATGCAGAGGTGAGGTTGGCTAGAAGTATGGCTGCTCTAGAGGCCGGTGTGATGTTAAGATGCTACGTTGTGTATCCACTGGTCTATTCTTTCCCCTGGGTGGGAGACAGCTGACGTTTGATGGAGCCCCCCTAAGGACGATACCTGGAACTGCGTCTGTCTCCTCCACATTGCTGTCTGGTCAAAGAGAAACAAGGAGTAAGCCTTTGATTATGAACCGAACCCGTGTCATTTGTTACGAGAAAAACATTTAACTCTGTTAACTCTGTAAACTGCCCATTGTAAATAAAGCATCTAGCCTTCTTAACCTGTAACTAAATATACTTTTTATGTAATAAATGATATTTCCTAGTTTAACAAGAAGATCTGTCATTAATGTTGTCTGTAGTGCAGATTGACAGAAAACATGTCAACTCAATCAGATACCATTACATCACTCAATCAGATACCATTACATCACTCAATCAGATACCATTACATCACTCAATCAGATACCATTACATTTATATCAATCAGATACCATTACATCACTCAATCAATTACCATTACATTTATATCAATCAGATACCATTACATTTATATCAATCAGATACCATTACATTTATATCAATCAATCAGTAACACCAGGTGTTGGCCATGCACCTGGTTTGAGAGTGCTCCCACCTCCTGGTTTGAGAGTGCTCCCACCTCCTGGTTTGAGAGTGCTCCCACCTCCTGGTTCGAGAGCGCTCCCACCTCCTGGTTCGAGAGCGCTCCCACCTCCTGGTTTGAGAGTGCTCCTACCTCCTGGTTTGAGAGCGCTGCTACCTCCTGGTTTGAGAGTGCTCCCACCTCCTGGTTCGAGAGCGCTGCCACCTCCTGGTTCGAGAGCGCTGCTACCTCCTGGTTTGAGAGTGCTCCCACCTCCTGGTTCGAGAGCGCTGCCACCTCCTGGTTTGAGAGTGCTGCTACCTCCTGGTTTGAGAGTGCTCCTACCTCCTGGTTTGAGAGCGCTGCCACCTCCTGGTTTGAGAGTGCTCCTACCTCCTGGTTCGAGAGTGCTCCTACCTCCTGGTTTGAGAGCGCTGCCACCTCCTGGTTTGAGAGTGCTCCCACCTCCTGGTTTGAGAGCTCTCCTACCTCCTGGTTTGAGAGCGCTGCCACCTCCTGGTTTGAGAGTGCTCCTACCTCCTGGTTTGAGAGTGCTGCCACCTCCTGGTTTGAGAGTGCTCCCACCTCCTGGTTTGAGCGCGCTCCCACTTCCTGGTTTGAGAGCGCTGCTACCTCCTGGTTCGAGAGTGCTGCTACCTCCTGGTTCGAGAGCGCTGCCACCTCCTGGTTTGAGAGCTCTCCTACCTCCTGGTTTGAGAGTGTTGATACCTCCTGGTTTGAGAGTGCTCCCACCTCCTGGTTCGAGAGTGCTGCTACCTCCTGGTTCGAGAGTGCTGCCACCTCCTGGTTTGAGAGTGCTGCTACCTCCTGGTTTGAGAGTGCTGCTACCTCCTGGTTTGAGAGTGCTGATACCTCCTGGTTTGAGAGTGCTCCCACCTCCTGGTTTGAGAGTGCTGCCACCTCCTGGTTTGAGAGTGCTCCTACCTCCTGGTTTGAGAGTGCTGCCACCTCCTGGTTTGAGAGTGCTCCTACCTCCTGGTTTGAGAGCGCTGCTACCTCCTGGTTTGAGAGCGCTGCTACCTCCTGGTTTGAGAGTGCTGCTACCTCCTGGTTTGAGAGCGCTCCTACCTCCTGGTTTGAGAGCGCTGCTACCTCCTGGTTTGAGAGCGCTGCTACCTCCTGGTTTGAGAGTGCTGCTACCTCCTGGTTTGAGAGCGCTCCTACCTCCTGGTTTGAGAGCGCTCCTACCTCCTGGTTTGAGAGCACTTCCAGGAGGTGGCCGTTATTCATCCAGCAGCCAACAGATGAGATGTAAAGGTTAGTATTGATTTGGTGTATTTTCAAAACGTCTGATTGGGGGAGGGGGAATGGAAAATAAAACGGTAATCTTTACGAATACATTTTCTCCTGTTTAATGTTAACTCAGATCATTTCCAGGTTTCTTTCTCGAGGAGAGTGTTCGTGGGAAGAGACTCCCCCCCCTGCATCAAAAGGTTGTTGCTGCCGTTGCTGCACACCTGCAGTTTTTTTTACTCCCTCGACCGAACCCCTAAACGATCGCAGGAGAGTCGCCTACTTGAAGCGGGGCCGGGAAACAGATCAATAACTATGGCGGTGGATGGATGCCGTTAAGAGGTGAATGTGATTTTTTTGAAGGGTATTTGTTTGTTGGTTGATATGACCGAACACAGCTAGATTACATGCTGTTGTAATTATTGCTGCCATGTCTGCGAAGGGGGGACCGTGGCAGTCTGACTACATTTGGACCTAGTCAGTTGAATATGAGATCTAGTTTGGGGTGGGTAATCCCATAGTGTACTTTGATGTGCATGTTGTCTTCTCTTCAGTCTGTTAGACAGGACACAGCATGTTGTCTTCTCAGTCTGTTAACCAGGACAGCATGTTGTCTTCTCAGTCTGTTAACCAGGACAGCATGTTGTCTTCTCTTCAGTCTATTAACCAGGACAGCATGTTGTCTTCTGTCTGTTAACCTGCCGCTACCTGCCGCTCATGTTATGTAACTACCAAGTAAAGAAGGGAGAGAACGTCCTCAACTCTTATCCTCTATATCAGGGTTCCCCTGTTCCTGGAGAGCTATCCTCCTGTAGGTTTTAACCCCAACCCTGTTCCTGGAGAGATACCTTCCTGGAGGTTTTAACTCCAACACTGTTCCTGGAGAGATACCTTCCTGGAGGTTTTAACTCTAACCCTGTTCCTGGAGAGAAACCCTCCTGTAGGTTTACATCAGGGCTCCCCAACCCTGTTTCTGGAGAGATACTGTCCTGTAGGTTTACATCAGGGCTCACCAACCCTGTTCCTGGAGAGATACTGTCCTGTAGGTTTACATCAGGGCTCCCCAACCCTGTTCCTGGAGAGAAACCCTCCTGTAGGTTTACATCAGGGCTCCCCAACACTGTTCCTGGAGAGACCCTCCTGTAGGTTTACATCAGGGCTCTCCAACCCTGTTCCTGGAGAGATACCCTCCTGTAGGTTTTAACCCCAACCCTGTTCCTGGAGAGATACCCTCCTGTAAGTTTTAACTCTAACCCTGTTCCTGGAGAGATACCCTCCTGTAGGTTTTAACTCTAACCCTGTTCTGGAGAGATACCCTCCTGTAGGTTTTAACTCCAACCCTGTTCCTGGAGAGAAACCCTCCTGTAGGTTTTAACTCTAACCCTGTTCCTGGAGAGATACCTTCCCGTAGGTTTTAACTCTAACCCTGTTCCTGGAGAGATACCCTCCTGTAGGTTTTAACCCCAACCCTGTTCCTGGAGAGATATCCTCCTGTAGGTTTTAACCCCAACCCTGTTCCTGGAGAGATATCCTCCTGTAGGTTTTAACCCCAACCCTGTTCCTGGAGAGATACCCTCATGTAGGTTTTAACTCTAACCCTGTTCCTGGAGAGAGACCGTCCTGTAGGTTTTAACCCCAACCCTGTTCCTGGAGAGAAACCCTCCTGTAGGTTTACATGACAGGACATAACTATAGTAATAGGACATAACTATAGTAATAGGACAACGGTAAATAGTGCATACATAGATCATAGAAATAGATACACCTAGAGTGAGTTTGAGCATAAGCTTAGTAACTACAAGGTTTACTAACAATGGGTAGTAAATCCTCAAAGGAGGTCCCGGAATTAACGGGAGATGAGAGAACTGCAGTAAAAAAGATAAGTGGAACACCTATTTTGGCCCGAAATGGAGGAGGAAGTACGAATTTGACGGACATTTAAATATAGAAAAACTGGAAACCCAAATTAAACAAATAGATAGGGTTTGTGGAGACTGTAGGTCTAGTGTAGTGTAGTGTGTGCAAACCTGGTCAAGAACTACAGGAAACGTATGATCTCTGTAATTGCAAACAAAGGTTTCTGTACCAAATATTAAGTTCTGCTTTTCTGATGTATCAAATACTTATGTCATGCAATAAAATGCAAATTAATTACTTAAAAATCATACAATGTGATTTTCTGGATTTCTGTTTTAGATTCCATCTCTCACAGTTGAAGTGTACCTATGATAAAAATTACAGACCTCTACATGCTTTGTAAGTAGGAAAACCTGCAAAATCGGCAGTGTATCAAATACTTGTTCTCCCCACTGTACATCTAAGACCATACAAAGCAGCACAGATAACTCTTAAAGTAGATAAGACACTTGACAGAGAATTGTTTAGATTTGCGGCAGTATTGATACAAGGGCGGAGCCATGTATCAGAGGGGGGATGGGATAGGACACTTTGTGGCCTATTAAATAATAATAAATAAATAAAAATATATATAGTGTTCCCAACTTACTTGGCAGACATGATTATGGTAACTGAAATATTAGGTCAAGATATTATCCCTAGAGGTGGTTTACTAGGATCTAGTTCTTTAAATAATGGATGACATTTTAGCTAATCAGACAGAACACATGAGAAGACTGTTTGTTAACCAAATCTGTATGTCCAAGATTTTATGCTCTACAGGTGAATTACAGGAGAAGGTGATTCACTCAATCCAGTCCCTGAGGAGAATAGACGGGAAGCAGCCCCGTTGGGAAGGGCCATACCAAGTACTCCTGGTGACAGCCTTTGCTGTGAGAAGAGCTGAAAGAGCTACCTGGGTTCATATCACACATTGCAAGAGGGTATGACACACTGACACTGTCGAACAATCACAGTGTTAGGAGGAGACCCGAAACCAATAGGGTTCGGGGGTTACCTCTCTAACGAAGTGTCCCTGACCCCGCCCTATCCTCCCTGTGTACGTTCATAGAAGTGAAAGTCTGGTCTGGCCTCTAGCTGCTGATATGTTCTCCAGGAAAGGGGGTGGGGCTTTACAGGAGTGCTGATTGGTCTGAGCTGTCTTATCGTGGGAGCCATATTCCTAATACACCATGCCCCATCTGAGTATGCAGAAGGTGGTAACTTGACCCATAGTTTAGACATTGAGGATTTTGTATTAACCAAGCATAAGAGATCCCTTGATCTGGATAGACAGGAAGTGAGAGTGGAGGTCGGGAAGAATGTCTCAGTGGAGTTCTATGTAGACCAAATGGGGTCTCTGACTCCTTGGCAGTCTAGGACTATGAGCCATTATGGAATATATCTGTGCAGGTCCTCGTGTAGTTCATGGAAACGGGTCATAGCTCACACAGAGAGAGAGAGCAATATAAATCCACATACCCAGTATGGACGGAGGTGGAGTATAGTGAAGGTGAGGGGTTTTGGACTGTAATCCGGAGCGAGAGAAGTATTACATAAAGGTAATGAAAGAGGATCTAGGGTTATGGTATGTTGGATTTGACCAGGTTTTGGTTGATACCCTAGTGCCATTCCGGGTAGAGGAGGTTAGGGCAGGTGATAGCTCTATAGTCAGCCAGAATACAAGCAGAGCCCCTGACAAAACAGATACTGACAGCAGAGTAGTCCAGAGCCAAGGACCGGTGTGGATATACCCAACAAGATCTTAAGGAAGTGATTGAGGTGGAAACTGGTTATGGGGATTCTAACCTATGGTTAGAATGGATTCAGTATACAGCCAGATCAGTAGCGAAACAAGAAGGTTATGTCTGGGCCACAGCAAAACCTCAGTTGACAACCATTCCCTTTCCATTTGATGGAATTGATATACCCAGGGGAATGGCCTGTATGGTAAAGCTGTTCATGAAGGCAGGGAAGCCAGACAATGACAGTTGCATTGATCTGCATTATCTGTATCCCCATGTGCCCATTACATCCAGACTTCCCCCTTTCACAGTTACAGGAGGACACTATTATTGTATGGCTCACTACATCACACACGAATGGGACATAAGAACATGCAATAGGACAGAGAATGTTACAACCGACAAGACAATGAGGGACCTGACTGGCAGATGAAAAGGCCTAGAGCGGATGTCTGCCTGACCTTCCTACCAATTGGACCGGTAGTTGTGCACTAGTGCAGTTAGGCATGCCCTTCACCCTTATCAAACACGAGGACCTAGAGCCAGGTAGAAGAGAGAGAAGGAGTGATCCGTCTGGATCTTTTGACAATAGAATTTACATAGGATAGTATTGGATATGTTACTGGCTGAAAAGGGTGGTGGGGTGTGTGATATTCGGAGTAGAATGTTGTACCTTCATCCGATGACACAGCTCCAGACGGATCAGTGACCAAGGCCCTGGCTGGTTTAACCACATGAGCTCACAAATTGGCAGAGAACTCTGAGGTAGATAATGCTCTAACAAATTGGTTTGATAGTATGTTTGGGAAATAGAAAAATGTCATAATCACTGTGTTATGGGCAACCTTCACCTGTATGTGTGTTTTGGTTCTGTGTGGGTGTTGTGTTGTCTGGTCCCCTGTGTGAAAGTTTTGCTTATCAGGACTCTAGAGGTCAATGACGCAACAGATGGTGAGGTACGGACCGATTTCGAGCTCCGGCCTGTGTGATGACGAATACGGGCCTACAGGCCTAGGAGATGTCTCCGTTTCTTTTAACTACGAGGAGCCAATGTTGGATGAGACTGTTTTTGAGGGTTAAGACTGTTTTTTTATGAAGAGTGTAATAAAAACCTTAACAGGAAGTGTTAGGATACCTAATGTAGGCCTATAACTGTCATTGATGGACAAGGAATGAATATACACATATTGGTTTTGAGTGACATTGACAATATTAATATAAATAGATGTGTAATTTTTTGTAGATGTTTAGGCAATAATTAAAAGGATTCCACCCTGTCACTGTAAAACATGTGGAAATGTGTTTGAATCATAGCAGACAAGGTACTGTGGCAGATAACTTATGACCACTGTGAATCTGATAGCAGGGAAGGAGGTCTCCCCACCCAGAGAGGGGAGAAACCGTTGGGCTTGCAATACATGGTGTAACATATGGCAGGATATGATTAGCAATGTATTGGTCTGGATTATTCTTGTATACAATTGGTGTATCAGTGTGTATTATTTAGTCAAAGGGTGGATTGATAGGTGAAAATTATCTGTTAATTGAATGATTAGAATATTCTGCCCTGAAACATATAATTGTATGGAATTGATTAGAATGTATAAAATCATAATCAATAAATGTCTAGTCTAGTCAGAATTAGGGTAAAGACAATATGTCTTTATGGTATTTTAAACACAGAATCAATCCCTGACTAGAGATTTGGGAGAACGTCTCAAGGCCAAGGTCACTAATCTCTGTCGGCTGGGTAACAGGACATGTGTGGGCGTGAGAAGTCAGTATAAAATGTATTCTTGACTTGAGAACGTTCCCGTGAATAAACCTTTTTGACTATTTTAGCTGGGCCTCCGTCTGTTTCATTCGACCAGGATCTTACAAATTCTGGTTTGCAGACTGAGTAGTATAATTAAATTGGGTTATGTACCTGGAGAACATCATTCTCTTGGTTGTGGGTGCATTGGGGGTGGGGAATGGAATTGTATTTTCAATTTTTCTTGGGCTGTGGGAGGGGTCTTGAATGATTGGGGAACAGTGGGGGGGGGGGGGGGGGGGGGGTCTTGGAGGGTTGGGGTTCACATTTTATGGTCTGGTGGGAGATCTGTCAATGTGCCCTTGAACAGGGCATTGACCCTGGATGCTTCTGTGTGTCTCTCTGAATGGGAGTCTGTTGGATGACTGGTACGATGTAGTTGTTGAGCGGCTTCACTGCAAGTATATTTGTATGTTTCGGATATTCAATAAGTCTAGTTCAAACTTCAACTATAAAAGTCTGAGACCGCAACCTATACTCAATACTATACTCCTAAAGACTTAAGACAGTAATGTTGAGCAGCAAACACCAATATGTTCCATGATACTGCAGCAGGTGATGGCCAACAGAAACTTGATTCTCTCCCTACTGAGCATTGGCTCAATACGACATAGGATTTCTGCTTAGCTGGTACACTCTGAAAAGACATCTTAACATTGGACAAGATAAAATATTAGGAATCTATGCTTTTCACCACATGATTGTCATCCTGTTTGGGATTATATCAGGCTAAAATAAGCAGTCAACACACCCTGTTCTCCCCATGGCATATACACTCCCTCATTGTAAAAAAAAAAACACAATGTCCTCTCCTTGCTTCCAACCATCATTGGTAATTCTGTTCACACTGCCATCTAGTGGTGTCCAGCCCTAATTACACTTGAGGCTCCACTTCTGTTTATTCATTAACCCTACAGGTAGGGTTAAACATGAATTTCATTTTATTGGCTAAAAAAAGGTTTCTCAGTTCATACTTAACAGCAAACCAAAAACAGGGAGGAACTACCTGAACTTGGCCAATAAGAAAAAGGTTGAAACATTTTACACTAATGAATACCACACATTGGATTTGGGATCATTTTATTTCAGTTAAAATTGACCGATCAGTTTCAGGCTGAACAGCGAGGCCGTCGGCCAGTGATTGGTCACATCAAGCTCTCCGTCGTTACGTTAGAAACATTGATTAGCATAAACAGGATGAGGTCAGCTGAGTGGGACACACTGCAAACAGGTTAGAAGGGGGGGGGGGGGCACACAAGCATGTTGCTAGAGATGTCTACATCCCACATGGCACCTCATTCCCTTTATAGTGCACTTCCTTTTGACCAGGGTCCATAGGGCCCAAGGTGCCATTATGGAGGGACTCACATTTTAGAGTAGACCACACCGCTTGGTGCTACAGTCGAGTCCCCACCCACGGCAACAGACGAGCTAACAAAATGTACACAGGCCGCGTCTAAAAACTGGCACCTTACTCCCTATAATCAAATGCACTACTTTAGGGACTAAGGTGCCATTTCAGAACCACCCAATTTAATAAAAAAAAACTAAGTATTCTACACAATTCAACAGTTTCTACAAACTAGAGATTAATTTTGCTTTAAGGAGATGACAGACTTCGTTAAACAGAAAACATCCCAGAAAAGGTACGATATATACTGTCCGAGCAGGTTCCTCCATTTGCAGTCACTGCAAGGGATGATGGTAAGGTAAAGAGTAGGCAAGAGGTAAAAGGACCCACTAAGACTCAACTGGAGGTATCCAAGCACTCTCACAGAATCTCCTCACCCGGTCTGCTTCACATTAAAAAAATGGGCCTGATTCTTGGACTAAGATGCATCCCGTGCTTAACATGTGAAATTTTACACAAACCAGGTATATTAAAATAATCAGTACAGTATCAGTTTGGAGGTTTGTCCCAGTAACAGTCAGGTAGGTAGATTCCCTCAAAGCCCCAATACCACCTCTTCCCCCCACATTAACTGAAAGGGTATCCACTCCCTTCCCTCAAACCTGCCTGGGTAAATTCATTTAGACATTTTCAAAACTTTAAATTCCACGTGTTTAAAGAACAAAACAAAAAGTGACAATTTATTGATTTAAAAACTTAAGCAGCGCTAGTGTTTCTCCTCAATTTCCTAAAGGGTCCGAATGTTTAGGTAGATCTTCTCCACTCTATTCCCACACGTGACGCCTGCAGTGTGCCACCGCCTGTGAGAGGAAAGACAAGACCAACAGGTTAGAGGCTTCCCTACGGAATAGTTCCTCCTTTAGATATATATATATATATATAGATATATCTTCTGTGAAAATAAAGTATTTTAGACCACAGACAAAACATCCAAATGAGCAGTGCTTCCCTAATTAATGGAATACAAGTTTCAGATCAGACATTTAAAAATCACTGATATTTTTCAAGGCAACCCTGGAATGAAACATGGTTGTAACTAAACTCAGCAAAAAAAAGAGAAACGTCCCTTTTTCAGGACCCCGTCTTTCAAAGATAATTCGTAAAAATCAAAACAACTTCAGATCTTCATTGTAAAGGATTTAAACACTGTTTCACATGGTTGTTCAATGAACAATAAACAATTAATGAACATGCACCTGTGGAACGGTCATTAAGACACTAACAGCTTACAGACGGAAGGCAATTAAGGTCAGTCATAAAAACTTAGGACACTAAAGAGGCCTTTCTACTGACTCTGAAAAACACCAAAGCAAAGATGCCCAGGGTCCCTGCTCATCTGCGTGAACGTGCCTTAGGCATGCTGCAAGGGGGCATGAGGACTACAGATGTGGCCAGGGCAATAAATTGCAATGTCCGTACTGTGAGACGCCTAAGACAGCGCTACAGGGAGACAGGAAGGACAGCGGATTGTCCTCGCAGTGGCAGACCACGTGTAACACCTGCACAGGATCGGTACATCCGAACATCACACCTGCGGAACAGGATGGCAACAACAACTGCCCGAGTTACACCAGGAACGCACAATCCCTCCATCAGTGCTCAGACTGTACTCAACAGGCTGAGAGAGGCCTACAAACCATCAGTCCAGCCTGTTGTAAGGCAGGTCCTCACCAGACATCACCGGCAACAACGTCGCCTATGGGCACAAACCCACCGTCGCTGGACCAGACAGGACTGGCAGAAAGTGCTCTTCTCTGACGAGTTGCGGTTGTCTCACCGGGGGTGATGGTCAAATTCGCAACTCAATCTCATTGAGCACATCTGGGACCTGTTAGATCAGAGGGTGAGGGCTAGGGCCATCCCCCCCAGAAATGCCCAGGAACTTGCAGGTGCCTTGGTGGAAAAGTGGGGTAACATCTCACAGCAAGAACTGGTAAATTTGGTGCAGTCCACGAGGAGGAGATGCACTGCAGTACTTAATGCAGCTGGTGGCCACACCAGATACTGACTTACTTTTGACCCCCCCCTTTGTTCAGGGACACATTATTCAATGTCTGTTAGTCACATGTCTGTGGAACTTGTTCCGTTTATGTCTCAGTTGTTGAATCTTATGTTCATACAAATATTTACACATGTTAAGTTTCCTGAAAATAAACACAGTTGACAGTGAGAGGACGTTTCTTTTTTTGCTGAGTTTGAGATGACCAGTGATCACAGGAATAGTTGATGTCGCCTGTGTGTTTTGACTCAGTACTCACGTTGCAGCGTTTCGCGGAGTCCATGTCCTTGCACCAGAAGGCGGGTCCCCAGCTACACTGCTCCATACCCAGAAGCCTTTGCACTGCCTCAGGACATACCCCCAACTTCTGTAACCAGGGACAACCACACAGAGCGCACTGTTAGACAAGCATTCATAACCTTCTATTAATTAATTCAACCAGGCCGGTCCTTTTTAACCAACTCCGAGTCTTGACAAAAGATGTTATTCTATAGATCGTCCCCCTCATATCTTCACTCGCCCGACACCTATATTAAGAGATTTAATTCCAGTGCTCACCATGCAGACAAAGTCAGGGTCCAACATCTGCAGGAGGAGCTGAACCAGCATGGGCTCATACTGCTCAACCAGCTGGTCACACTGGGAGGAGATAGACAATGGTTAACACCAATGATAGAGAGATCTATACACACACCCAGTCAAGTTGACACCTACTCATTACAGGGATTTATTTTTTTACATTGTAGAATAGTGAAGACATCAAAACTATTGAATAACACATATGGAATCATGTAGTAACCCAAAAAAAAAGTGTTAAAAATCAATATATATTTGAGATTCTTCAAAATAGCCACCCTTTGCCTTGATGACAGCTTTGCACTCTTGGTATTCTCTCAACTAGCTTCATGAGGTAATCACCTGGAATGCATTTTAATTCACGCGAGTCTCGTTACATTCATGTGGAATTGGTTTCCTTCTTAATGTGTTTGAGCCAATCAGTTGTGTTGTGACAAGGTAGGGGGAGGGATACAGAAGATAGCCCTATCTGGTGAAAGACCAAGTCCATATTATGGCAAGAACAGCTCAAATAAGCAAAGAGAAACGACAGTCCATCATTACTTTAAGACATGAAGGTCAGTCAATACGGAAAATTATGTTTCTTGAACTGTAGTTGCAAAAACCATCAAGCGCTATGATGAAACTGGCTCCTATGAGGACCACCACAGGAAGACCCAGACTTACCTCTGCTGCAGAGGATAAGTTCATTAGAGTTACCAGCCTCAGATTGCAGCACAAATAAATGCTTCAGAGTTCAAGTAACGGACACCTCAACATTCACTGTTCAGAGGAGACTGAATCAGGCCTTCATTGTCGAATTGCTGCAAAGAAACCACTAAAAGGACATTAAGAAGAAGAAACTTACACAGGCCGAGAAATTGACATTTGACCAGTGGAAATCTGTCCTTTGGTCTGATGAGTCCAAATATGAGATTTAGTGCCAACCGCCATCTTTGTGAGACGCAGACTAGGTGAACAGCTGATCTCTGCACGTGGTTCCCACCGTGAAGCATGGAGGAGGAGGTGTGATGGAACCACCCAATTGATGGTTTGGGATGAGTTGGACCGCAGTGTGACAAACAAGTGCTCAGCATTTGGGAACACCTTTGAGATTGTTGGAAAAGCATTCCAGGTGAAGCTGGTTGAGAGAATGCCAAGAGTGTGCAAAGCTGTCATCAAGGCAAAGGGCGGCTACTTTGAAGAATCAAATATATTTTAACGTTGTTACTACATGATTCCATACGTGTCATTTCACAGTTTGCCTCCAGGATTATTCTTCAACGTAGAAAATAGTAAAAATATAGAAAAACTCTTGTACTGGTATTGTATGTATACACACACTAGACTGATGGGGGCGCTGTGTTAAAGCCACCATCTTGGCTCTCACTCATGAATATTTGGGAAGCTATAGAAAGTCCTTTATTAAGGTTTACATTCAAACCAATATGGCCGACCGGTAGCATCAAAGCCTCAACGGCCAATACAAAGCATCAGTAATCCAGGGTTTATATATACACGCACATCATTGGTTAACACACTGGAGGAGAATAGACTATTGTGTCCAGGAAACACTGTTAACTGACAGATCCCCATCCCTGTGACAAGCAGATACATTGGTCTCTTAATTAACCAGGATGGTCCACTTTGTTATATTTGCCAGTGCTTTCCAGAGTCTCCCAACTCACCTCGCTCCTCACGGCCTCTGGGACAAAGCTGCAGACTTTCCTGACTGCGTCTTCGATCTGTGCCTCTGTGGCGTTCTGTTCCAGGATACCGTCGATGTACTGCACAGCCACCTTACACACCTCACAGAACCCACCCGCCTCAACCTTGGCTTGGTCCAGCACCGCTGAGAGATGGGGACAGATATAACTAACTAAATCTGGGCCATGTTCAGTTGGTATGAACAAGAGGGGAGGGGTGACACTTGAGTCCCGTTATACCCCACATTCACTTCCTTTTAGTACAATGAACACTACTCACGGATGAAGGCGCGGCTAGCGTCCTTGCAGAGCCCCAACACGCTGCAGATAGTCTTAGGGTCGGCCTCCTGTACCAGCAGCTCAATGATGGCCTGGCCGTAGGCCTCAATCAGGTCCTTACACTGGACCGACAGGGAGGAAGGCAGCACAGAGCACACCTTCTCCACAGCGCGCACCACATCTTGCTGAGAAGAGAGAGGGAAGAAGAGAGAGCACAGGGGTGAGGTATGAACCCTACCATTTCATTTGACTTTATATAAAAATAAAAAAATAAATTAAAATCAACCAGTCCTCTTCTGGCTCAATCAGACGAGGACTGGCCACCACTGGGACTAGTTGCCCCAGGTTTCTTTCTAGGGAAAGAAACCCCCCCCCCCCCCCCAGACAACACATCTGCATTGCTTGCCTTAAGGAGTTGTAGGCTGGGTTTTTAATAAAAAGCACTTTGACAACTGCTGATGGAATAAGGGCTTCTATAAAAAAAAATACATTTGATAATTCCTTTCATCTCCTAGTTAAAGTCATTGACTATACACTATTTATATACAGTGGACAGAATTCTCCTAACACAACAGCTTGGCTACCAAAATAGCTAGCTAGACACAACAAGGTGTATCACAGTAAACGCTACCCGCTGCTGCTCGAACAAACTTCCTGCCATCCGTCACACAGGGTCAGAGACATGCAGGTACATAGACGAGGCATTATTATAATAGAGATGGGTTAGTCCTTGACACACAGGACAAACACTTGGTCTAAAGGAAGTTTATGAAGACAAAACTAAATAGATAAAAACATTATGCGTGACTCGCTTATAAATCTAATACATTCTGGCTGCACATTGCAGACAATAGTCTCAGTCCTGTTTTAGCACCATGGGGTCATTCATTTAAATCTTTATATTTTAAGTCACCTGCTAGGATTTCTCTAATCAGATAGAATTCAAAAGGTTTTTCAAAACTGAAAGATGAGACTGGTCCTTCAGAGGGATATGGTGATCAAACCTCCCCTTTAAATAAGGAGGACAATTGTTTTGTATTGTTCAACTCGAAGGAAGGAGGAAGGCCGAGACTGGCTGAAGAGCAGATCAACAAGTGCCCGTGCTCACAGAAAAACGCATTTGCTTACTTCAAGCACACAAGTGCCTTGCTCAAGGGCACACCGGCAGTAGGTAGTACACAGGACATTGAATCTGGTACCCCTCTAGCTGCAGCCTAATCCCTGCAGAATTCCCAGCAGGCAGCTCAGCTCAGGAGTTTGAACCGGCAAACCTCTGGTTAACACCAGCCCCCCCCCCCCCCCCCCCCCTCAAACCGATCCTGGAATGTTAGGATTACAGAATCCAGATCATTCTGATTTTTTGTTGTTGTTGACAAACTGACCCCTGAAGAGAAGCAAACAGAGCATGTCACAATCAGCCGGGTCTCAGGTCTTCATCCAGAATACCAGAGGTGAAGCACAATCACATTTATAATATACATCTCATACCTATAATTATTATTATTTATTTTTTAAACAGATGTTCCAGTCAACTCCGGTTTGAACATGAAACCCCTTTCTCCTTTAGGACTTTACCAGTCAGTGTTTTATAGCAGGTCATGACTCGTGCGCAACATGTCAGGTGACCTACCTCCATCTTCTCATCCTCCAGCATGCTCTCCATCTCCTTCATCATGAACTCACATAAGGCACATTGGGGGGAGTCTCGGGCACGCACCATGTTCTATAGAAAAGATGAGTTAGTATAGCAATACCCAGTACCTCATCAACCAGACAATCTAGCTTGTGGAAAGAGGAACGCCCTTTACAGAAAATGTCACTGATGAACAGAGTTCCTGCAATGTAACAGCGTCTTTTCCCAGCCCTGACCAACAGCGTCTTTTCCCAGCCCTGACCAACAGCGTCTTTTCCCAGCCCTGACCAACAGCGTCTTTTCCCAGCCCTGACCAACAGCGTCTCTCCCAGCCCTGACCAACAGCGTCTCTCCCAGCCCTGACCAACAGCGTCTCTCCCAGCCCTGACCAACAGCGTCTCTCCCAGCCCTGACCAACAGCGTCTTTTCCCAGCCCTGACCAACAGCGTCTCTCCCAGCCCTGACCAACAGCGTCTCTCCCAGCCCTGACCAACAGCGTCTCCCAGCCCTGACCAACAGCGTCTCTCCCAGCCCTGACCAACAGCGTCTCTCCCAGCCCTGACCAACAGCGTCTCTCCCAGCCCTGACCAACAGCGTCTCTCCCAGCCCTGACCAACAAAGTATTTTCCCAGTCATTAACTAACAAAGTCTTTCCCAGTCCTGACTAACAGCATCTTAGTCATAACTAGTTCAGTTCATACAAGTTTGAAAATAACCTGTGAGTATGTATGCAAAGTGGCCAGTGCCCTTACTAGTATCAGGAAGTTAACCTACCTTGGCAGGCTTGACAGCCTCCATCTTAGTGGCAGGAAACAGTTTGACAGCGGGGATGGTTTTGGCAGCCACCAGCTTCATCATGGGGACAGAGCTCTTCACATCAGCAGAGCAAAAGCCGGCAAAGGCACAGATTTCCTTGGGTTGCTGGGGGGGGGGGAAGAATATCAGAATGGACACATTCATACCACAGAAAATATGTTGCGTTCCATAGGCCAAGCTACAACCACCTACCAGTCCCCTGTTCCATAGGCCAAGCTACATTCTAGAGCCAGAGGCATGCATAGGGCAACATGCACCCAGATCAGATGGTTCCAGACACTAATGAGGCATTAAGACACTATCAAACATGTTTGTGGCATGAGAGAAATAAATAAATAAAGGGAACAGCTCCATGTGCAGTCCAGCATGAAGACATGCACATAAAATACATCTCCAAAAAGATTGATAGCTTGCGACGTGAAATATTATTTGTATCCAACACAACTAAACAGATAAAACTCTGATTCAGATCTAGAACAGTAGAGGTGAGTTAAGCAGCACTAGTAGACAGCCAGTACAGGAAGCAGATGCTAAGGCTGTGGCCAGACAGATTGGGTTTATCCAATGGGAGTCATCCGTTGACAATGTCAGCCTTTACGAATATGCAACTTTTTTTTTTGGCCAGACAATAAATCCATAATACAATTTCATCCAAGTCACCGTGTGGCCACAGCCTAAAGGGTGAGAGCCTCAAAGCTGAACACAGAGAGAGACACCTACCTGTTCCTAGAGACCAGCAGCAACCAGAGAAACCCCAGAACAGGGGGGGAGGAGGGAGAGAGGAGAAAGGCAAATGAATGGATGGAGGAGGGGGATGAGGAGAGGGAAGAATGTGCATAAAAAATTAAATCAGCAGGCTAGGAGTTGTATGGGCTAAATGTATCTATTGTGCTGAACCAAACCACATGATCTCCCCCCCGTTTCCCCTTCCTGTAACTACATATCGGCCCGGTAGTGGGAAAAGTTTGCCCTTGCGTCATTTCACCCGTGATCTGCGGTCCGTTTGTTATCTGTCATGTGATATTCAGCGGTGGAGAAAATACTCAAATGTGACACTTGGGCCATTTTCTGTTAAGGCATCTTTAATTTAACTCAAGGGAAAGTCATCCAGTAAAATACTTGAGTAAAAGTCTTAAAGTATTTGGTTTTAAAGTATCAAAAGTCAATTTAATTGCTAAAATATACTTAAGTATTTATAATTTCAAATTCCTTATATTAAACAAACCAGACAACACAAATTAGTTTGTTAATTTACAGATAGCCGGGGGGGGGACACTCCAACACCGTTTACAAACTAAGCATGTGTTTTAGTGAGTCTGCCAGATCAGAGGCAGTAGGGATGCTCTCCTGATTAGTGTGCAAATCAGACCATTTCATTGTCCTACTAAGCACTTTTGGGTGTCAGGGAAAATGTATGGCGTAAAAAACAGTTTATTTTCTTTAGGAATGTAGAGAATTAAGTCGCCAAATATATAAATAGTAAAGTAAAATACAGATAACCCCCCCAAAAAACAACTTAAGCAGTACTTTAAAGTATGTTTTACTTTACACCACTAGTAATATTATGCAGATCACCTGGCTAAATGAGCAGAGCCCTAGTTAATAGTGTTTACATCACTAGTAATATTATGCAGATCACCTGGCTAAATGAGCAGAGCCCTAGTTAATAGTGTTTACACTAGTAATATTATGCAGATCACCTGGCTAAATGAGCAGAGCCCTGGTTAATAGTGTTTACATCACTAGTAATATTATGCAGATCACCTGGCTAAATGAGCAGAGCCCTGGTTAATAGTGTTTACATCACTAGTAATATTATGCAGATCACCTGGCTAACTGAGCAGAGCCCTAGTTAATAGTGTTTACATCACTAGTAATATTATGCAGATCACCTGGCTAAATGAGCAGAGCCCTGGTTAATAGTGTTTACACTAGTAATATTATGCAGATCACCTGGCTAAATGAGCAGAGCCCTGGTTAATAGTGTTTACACTAGTAATATTATGCAGATCACCTGGCTAAATGAGCAGAGCCCTGGTTAATAGTGTTTACATCACTAGTAATATTATGCAGATCACCTGGCTAACTGAGCAAAGCCCTAGTTAATAGTGTTTACATCACTAGTAATATTATGCAGATCACCTGGCTAAATGAGCAGAGCCCTGGTTAATAGTGTTTACATCACTAGTAATATTATGCAGATCACCTGGCTAACTGAGCAAAGCCCTAGTTAATAGTGTTTACATCACTAGTAATATTATGCAGATCACCTGGCTAACTGAGCAAAGCCCTAGTTAATAGTGTTTACATCACTAGTAATATTATGCAGATCACCTGGCTAAATGAGCAGAGCCCTAGTTAATAGTGTTTACATCACTAGTAATATTATGCAGATCACCTGGCTAAATGAGCAGAGCCCTAGTTAATAGTGTTTACACTAGTAATATTATGCAGATCACCTGGCTAAATGAGCAGAGCCCTGGTTAATAGTGTTTACACTAGTAATATTATGCAGATCACCTGGCTAAATGAGCAGAGCCCTGGTTAATAGTGTTTACATCACTAGTAATATTATGCAGATCACCTGGCTAAATGAGCAGAGCCCTAGTTAATAGTGTTTACATCACTAGTAATATTATGCAGATCACCTGGCTAACTGAGCAGAGCCCTGGTTAATAGTGTTTACATCACTAGTAATATTATGCAGATCACCTGGCTAAATGAGCAGAGCCCTGGTTAATAGTGTTTACATCACTAGTAATATTATGCAGATCACCTGGCTAAATGAGCAGAGCCCTAGTTAAGTGTTTACACTAGTAATATTATGCAGATCACCTGGCTAAATGAGCAGAGCCCTGGTTAATAGTGTTTACATCACTAGTAATATTATGCAGATCACCTGGCTAAATGAGCAGAGCCCTAGTTAAGTGTTTACACTAGTAATATTATGCAGATCACCTGGCTAAATGAGCAGAGCCCTGGTTAATAGTGTTTACACTAGTAATATTATGCAGATCACCTGGCTAAATGAGCAGAGCCCTGGTTAATAGTGTTTACACTAGTAATATTATGCAGATCACCTGGCTAACTGAGCAGAGCACTAGTTAATAGTGTTTACATCACTAGTAATATTATGCAGATCACCTGGCTAAATGAGCAGAGCACTAGTTAACAGTGTTACCGCTGGAACTTAGAAGCTATCCGTAGACGAGTTACTCACCATGGACATCAGCTGCTGGACGATGAGAGGAGCGTACTGGCTGACGTACTGCTTGCACTGAAACAGGAGAGGACAGGAAGTGGTACAACAAACGTGCTCTGCTAGAGACATAGATTTAAAAGTAAATGGTGGGTGCATAAAACCAGCTAGTCTCTAAGGCCATAAGGCTCTCCAACCCTGTTCCCACTGGAGCGGTGCCCCTTTAGGGTTTTCACTCCAACCCCAGTTGTAACTAACCCGGTTCAGTTTATCAACCAGATCATTAGTAGCGTCAGGTGTGCTAGACTAGATTTGGAGTTAAAACCGACAGGACCGTCCAGGAACAGGGTTGGAGAGCCCTGATCTTGGGCAAGAAAACACAACTTATTTCACTCTAGTGAAAAGTTGTATTTTGCTGTGCCCCTTGTTATAAAACCTAGTCCTGTAACCGGGTCAGAGACCACACTGGTTCTGGATCTGTAACTAACTAGATAACCAGTCCTCTCACCAGATCAGAGATGCCAGGCCCCAGCATGTCACACTGGTCCTGGATCTGCTCGATCAGAGCGTTGACAAAGGTAGAGTTCCTCTTCGCCTCCTCCTGAGTGTCTGTGATGAACTTCACACAGTCCTCACACACATCTCCAGTCTCCTACAAGGAGACAGAAGACATTCACTAGTGAATAAGAGTAGCAGTTACATCACACATGCCAATATCAAATCAGAGGTAGTTTAAATTTTCTACTGGGTCGTGTTCAGTAAGGGAATAATGTTTTGAAAACAGGGCTGTACAGACAGAATTTGTCCAATGACAAAACAGATTTAGGTTTCCTCGTTGCGAAACGATTTGGTACTTTGTGCCCTACTGAACACAACCCAGATGCTTCTAGATTAGGTATAATAGGAAGTTAAAGGCAGAATCTTGCTCCCCCCCCCCAAAAAAGCCCTTTTAGTCGTCACAAAGACGTATGACCACGTACCTGTGCTGCGGCAGGTTCCTGCTTGGTGTTATCCTGCGCCTGAGGGTAAAGGAGCCCAGGGACGTTGAGGAGGAAGGGGGCGACCCTCTGGGCTAGGTCTACCTGGGGGATCTCGTTGGTCGTGAGCTGGGGGATCTGGTTGGACGTGAGCTTAGCCAGCCTGGCCAGAGCTGCCTGCTGAGAGGCACACAACCCCATGGCGCCACACGCCACCTGGGGATCCTCCTGGGAAAAACAACAATCACCATCCGCTTTAGGTCTCGACAACCTGCATCTCACTACGCCGCATAAAAAATAATCCTGGATCCTCACACTGCTACTGACGGGTTGACAGCTTATAATAAATGGTATCAAACATAGAAACCATGCATTTGATACCATTCAATTGATTTCCAGCCATTAACACGAGCCCAACCTCTCCAATTAAAGGTGGAACCAACCTTCTGTGACAAACAATTTAACTCCGGGTCAGTTTCCCCACTTCAGACCCAGATTAGGCCAAGTCCTAGACTAAAAACAGTCTCCACTGAAAGTATGTTTGTCCAGGAACTGTCTTAATCTATATGCATTGTGGTCCAGCTGGTGCCGTAGCCATGGCAGGTGTAACTGAGAGGGATGAGGCCTTTTAGCCTGTCCGTCACAGGAAGCAGTAGAGGACCACAAAGAGCCATCTGTCTGAACAGAGATCCAAGCTAGCATCCTAAATGCCTCATTCACTAGTCCCCAGCCCACACAGACACTCTACTGTGTTCCCCTTGACTTAGTCTGATTAAGGAGAGAGGAATACATTTACTTTACTACAGAGAGAGATCAACTCTCAAATCGAAATGCCTAAGACGGCACGATGAGTCTCAAACCCATTCAGTGCGTAGGATTGCATAGTGGGTCGATGCTCAAGTGGTCCACAAAGTTGCTCTACCTCAGTCAAATGTGAAACTTTATCCGCCAATCTAATAGCTCCATTCAGTAACAGATTGCTGTCCACGGACCAGACTGTATTAAAGTCATTTGATAAGACTATGTTAGACAAACCCAGACACCCAGTCCACTTTTACACATCAGTTCAGCTGTCTACCATCTAACACTAAGCATTAAAAATCACCATTTAACATTTTTCATAGTTAACTTTTTTTTTTTACTGATTATATTATACAGTGTTTGGTACGTACCAGTCCTCCAGTGATGATCCCCATGAGGATAGGGTAGTAGCTGTCTACCATCTCCTTACACTGTGCAGACAGATCCTTGTCAGGGATCAAGGTACAGGCCTTCTCCAGGTAGCCCAGGATCTCACCCTGGAAACACAGATGTCACAGCCTCAGGACACGTTGTTGTGTACACACCGGTGGTTGTCTGACGTCTCCTCTGGGAGAACTACGATACCCTACTCAGAGGACTGTTGTGCACAATGGTCGCCACGGCCTCTTATGAACTCAAATAGGGACTGGAAAACTCTTTCGCCATATATGCACCGATAGTGTACGCTGGTTGGAAGACAGGTAAAATAAATAAAAAAACAGGCAAGTCAGTTAAGAACAAATTCTTATTTACAATGACGGCCTTCCGGGGAACGGTGGGTTAACTGCCTTCAGGTGCAGAATTGATATTTTATTTTGTCAGCTCAGGGATTCGATCTAGCAACCTTTCGGTTACTGGCCCAACACTTTAACATCTGCCACCCATGGGAGACCATGAATTTGTTTTCAGCAGCAAAATGTGTGGAACAATCCCCACATTCATCCTCCGTGACTCACCTCAGTAGCGTTGTCTTTCAGCAGCTGGTCCACCACAAGCAACACCTCCTTACACAGGTCACATGGCACAGATTTCTGAAACAGAAGGAGGGAGATGAATAGAGTAACAAAACAAAGGCCAGGATAAAAACAAATGCCCACTGTTGATCCATTTACACAGCGTAAAGTCAAGGGCTTAGAGCAGCATTTCCCCTAAACTCTGTCCTGGGGCCCCACCCTGGGTACACGTTTTGGTTTATGTCCTAGCACTACACAGCTGATTCAAATAACCAACTCATCAAGCTTTGATTTGAATCAGATGTGTAGTACTGGGACAAACCAAGATACACCCTGGGGGGGGGGGCCCAGGACAGAGTTTGGCTAACGTCAGTCAAGACCTTCTCTGCTCCTTCAATTAGACACTAACTTGCTAGATACAGCAGGCTAGAATCTCACCATCTGTGGTTGGTTCCATACGTTCTGTTGGCAGTGGACTACGGCGCCACAGATAGAGGCCGTCTTCACATTTTGGCACCAGTAGGGAGGACCACGGGCACACTGTTCAGTACCCAACAGAGGGGTGGCGACAGCTAGGAGGAGAGAAATCAAACGTTTATTTCGATGCATACCCATTTATCCAAACTGATGGTCAATTTAACAGAAAGTGTTACACAATAATAGTATTACAAAAGGCTCCATTCTTGAATAAACAGTGTTACATTTGACACATCGTCATTTAGCAGACGCTCTTATCCAGAGCGACTTACAGTAGGCAGTGAGTGCATAGATTTCCGTACTGGTCCCCTGTGGGAATCGAACCCACAACCCTGGTGTTGCAAGCAGGTCATTGGTTTAGAAGTAAGCCTACAGTAAAATGGCAATTGGCCAAATTCATTGAGGTTTTCACTGCTATAGAAACAAACATCAACACAGTCTAAATAAATCCTAAGGAATAAGGTTAAGTGTCCTATATCTAGGAGACAAAGCTCAAATATATTTTTTGCACATATTTACACCTTCTGGGGGGGGGGTTACCTTAAGAGAACTTCTATAAATGGTTTTAACCAGTACCGGGTGACCGTCAGACGAGTCCTGTGACACATGGAGTCATAGAACAACAAAAAAGTCTCATCTTTGCATAGTGGTGTCATATTAGTTTGCACAAGGGCCTCCCGAGGCAGCGCACAATTGGCCCAGCGTCGTACGGGTTTAGGGGAGGGCTCGGCCGGCATTTCCTTGTCAAATTAATCATCGATGTGATAGATGGTTAATCATGTGACAATAGTGTCAGCAGACATGGCATAGATCGCCTAGTGCTGCTGGAGCAATAGTCTACATATGGAGGCTGGACCCGTATCGAGCAGGTCATTGTGATAACAGCCTGAAGATAGGACATAGCATGTGTTTAGTAAACACAACATTCAGAAAGGGGGGGGGGGGGGGCACTATCTGTACTTGTCCAATGAGAAACGCTAATTTTCCCGTTGCTAAACCTTAACTACAGTACGCCCTAGGAATCAAATGCTTTAGGAAACGCTCTGTCATGTTCACATGCTGATAAAGCCCACCCCCCCTCCCTCCATTTCCTCCTCACGGTCAGGTCACATGACGTGGCAGATAAAAACAAGCTATTGCTCAATATGATGTAATGGGCATAGGCATCACAAGGACATGTTTCAGCATTGTCAGACTCTCCAAAAAGCAACGTCTTTAAGCTACAGTTTCAGTGAGTCAGCATAGATATTAAAGTATATATATATATTTTTTTAAACAAGGCCAAAGGGGTGTGGTATATATATATATATATAAACCCCTACCCCTCCGACCGCAGGCCTAATGAATAGCCTATGATGAACATCTTGTACACAGAGCAAGCATGACTCCTATTGAAGTAGGAGTGTCAAATAACTACTCTCAGTGATTGGAAATGTTGTGCCGTTAGCTATGCAAACTAGGTGCTCTAAAAACTCCCCTAAAACCAGAGGGGAACACAAGAGAAAATGTTTCGCAGAAATGGCAAATATGAGTAAGCATGTGACAAAAACAATTTGATGTTTTGTCACATGCTTAGTAAAACAGGTGTGGACCAACACTGAAATGCTTACTTATTGGCCCTTCCCAAAAATGCAGAGAGAACATAAAACTACAAATAAAAACACAATGAGTAATGATTACTTGGCTATATGGGCTCCTGAGTAGCGCAGCGGTCTACTGGCCCAGGGTCATCTGGGTTTGGATGGTGTAGGCAGTCATTGTATTAAAGAACTTGTTCTTACCCGACTTTCCCAGTTAAATTAAGGTTAAAATAATAAATAGACACGTGGTACCAGGATTAAGTCAATGTGTAGGGGTACTAGATAATTGAGGTAGCTATGTACATATAGGTCAGGATAAAGTGTCTAGGCAACAGGATATATAAAACAGTAGCAGCAGTGTATGTGAGGAGTCAGAGTTGCAGCATATAAGAGTCAATGCAGATAGAGGCTATGAGTAATGAGAAAACTGGCAGTGTCGTAAGATAAGTGGATAGGCTACTAGACAGTCTGTCAGTGTGTTCCAATTCCAAAATACAACACAAGTCAAGGAGGAAGACACTAGCTATAAAAAGGATTGGCCATTGTCACACAAAGTAGCAATAAGCAACTCGATCTCTTGACCAAACTAGGACACTAAATGTAGCTAGCCTGTGCATGTTTATTACAACAAAGCCCTTGTAACAATACAAGCCAATAGGCCTATAAGGAAGTGAGTTTTGCTTCTTTAGAATCCAGTTTGTATAGGGGACGTGACAGACTGCATAGTAATCAGCAAAAAGACTGAATTAAAGCACTGGGTGATTAGTCTGACCTAGAAAAGCACTCGTTTTTTTTTATTTAAATAAATTTAAAATCAGTTGCAATTTCTTTGAACTCTAAATGCATTATGCAATGATGACAAATTTGAGCTTTTTCATGGAAATTCCAAAACCAAAGTTAATGAACATTCAAATGCCAAAACAAATATTCCATTATCTAGCCGGTCCACATTGGGTAGACATCAATAGAACAGTAAATTAAATGGAGAACATTCTGGCCCGTTGCAGCACCGCCTGGTATGGCAACTGGTCACAGGCATCTGACCCTAAGGTGCCACAGAGTGTCATGCATACGGCCCAGACTATTTACATTGACAACCCCTCCCCCTTCATTTCGACACTGCTGCTACTCGCTGTCTGTTCTCTACATAGTCACTATACAAATTACCTCAACCTGTACCCCCCGCACTTTGACTCAGTACCGGTATCCTTTATATAACCTCGTTATTGTTACTCTGATTTAGTAAATATTTTTTAAACTCCATTTCTTGAACTGGATTGTTGGTTAAGGGCTTGTAAGTAAGCAATTCACTGTCAGGTCTAAACCGGTTGTATTCAGCGCATGTGACAAATACAATTTGATAGGACTGCATTTGTTTAGATGAAAAAGGTGGGTTTATCATGCACCTGTCCAAAACTGTCTCAGTTGTGGATGGACTAAATCAAGAGTAGACCCAGTCTTGTAAATCATTTTATTTTCTCTGCATTATTGGGAACAGGCCATAAGTAAGCATTTTACTGTTAGAATAAGATATAATAAATAGACGGTGAATAGGAGAGCAGGTTAGAGGGAGTGTGATCGTGTAAGACAACTGAACCACACTTTGTTTTTCCATAAAGAACATCTGCATAAGGAAAGTACAGACTCACTGTAAGTACACGTACGTTTTTAAGTTTGTTTACATAAATGGTGGTATAACAGTTGGGCCATCGCCGCCATTTATGTGCGCAAACGGGTGTTACAAAATAAATAACAGGTCAGGCGTAAGAAAAAAATTGGCAAGGCTAGCTACTCTGTTTAGATAACTAATGCGTCACACCAATGTCTGAGCTAAAATTAGCTATCATGACTTGTTTTGATATTATATAACGTGGCTTTTTATTTTTTTTATTACTGTAACATTGGCTAAAATGTAAATGAACCGGACCACAGCCAGAGTACCTTGCTGACTAACTAACGTTTCCTGGCCAAATATCAATCGTTAGCTAGCTAGTTATGGAGCTAGCAGGAAGTTACCTAACAGTACAGTAAAGTTAACTCCTTTCATAACGTAGACATAATTAGACAACGTTAGCTAGCACAAAGTCAGTCATTCTAGCTATACATCTTGAATGTTCAGAAAGTGAAACTTAACGTTGCAAAATTCTCATTGACGATAATGAATTTAACGTTGGTTGCTACAGTAACGTTACTGCTAGCTGGTAATGTTGGCTAGCTAGCAATGGCTGCTGTGTTGACTTTGAAAAACAGCGTCGCTGTGAACGAATGTAGCTGGCTAGCTAACCTCGATACATATGTATCTATGATACATAAAGACAAATATGTACCTAGTTAACATTACACTAATCAAATCGTTCCAAAGTAAAGTGTATCATATTACCTGCGGAGATGAAAAACAAAGCGAGGTACAGCATGACTGTGCTGTTTATGTCCTGTTGACGCTCTTCTTGTTCTAGCGACTGTATGAATTCGACAGGCGCCTGGTTCTGAGCACTGCAATGCAGGGTGGGTGCGTTCACTGCGTTTATATCATGCCTCATAGTCAGGTGACTTCTGAGCCCGGACATGTGACGGTCTTATCTGGGCATATTCGATTGATCAGCGTTTACCTCAACAAATACAAATGTACTGTTCTTTTTTTGCCTTTAAAATAGTTAATAGATCATTATGTAAGGTATCATTATTGTAGTTATATGTAGACAAACATAGCCTACTCATTATTCACCCCCCCACATATGACTAAAAAGGTCGCAGTTGTAAATGAGCTTCAAACTTGTTCTCAACTGGCCTACCCGGTTAAATTAAGTTGAAATAAAAAAATAAAAAGGCTATAAGGTCTTTATTTCTCCACACATTGCCTGGATTGATACAAATTAGTAGCCTATGAATATTAAGAGTGTAATTAAAGCACATGATAAGATCACTGAGTCCTGTGGGTGATCACTGTATTCAAATATTTAACTGATCTAATGAAACTTGATTCTACTGAGTGTTGGTACTCAATTTAGTGAATTTACATGCAAATAATCTAATTTAAACATACAGAGGAGTTTAGTTTAGTCTTATCTTTGCATAGCCTTCCCTGTCCTCTCTCCAGGGAATGTGTAGGCCTACTACTGTAATGTAATGTATTACTCCAGGCTCTAGATCACATTTATTTTTATGTGATTATGTTTTACAGGATGGATTGTGAGAGAGAACAGACACATTTCCTCAAATATATGCTAGGCCTACATTGCCTTATGACAGACTGTTAAATAGCCATCACTAGCATATTAGAGGCTGCTGCCCTATATACATAGACTTGAAATCACTGGCCACTTTAATAATGGAACACTAGTCACTTTAATAATGTTTACATATTTAGCATTACTCATCTCATATGTATATACTGTATTCTATTCTATTCTACTGTATCTTAGTCTATGTATTACTCATCTCATATGTATATACTGTATTCTATCCTATTCTACTGTATCTTAGTCTATGTATTACTCATCTCATATATATATATACTGTATTCTATTCTACTGTATCTTAGTCTATGCCGCTCCGACATTGCTCGTCCAAATATTTGTATATTCTTAATTCCATTCCTTTACTTTAGATTGTGTGTATTGTTAGATATTTCTGCACTGTTGGAAGCTAGAAACACAAGCATTTCACTACACTCCCAATAACATCTGGTAAACACATGTATGTAACAAATAACATTTGATTTGATTTGATGTGGTACAACAGTACAAACCTCAAGCTGATGATCCTCAAACGGAACTAATATTTTTCCCTTGTGTATTTTACTGTTGTGAAATGTTTCAATCAGGGATTCACAATGTTATTTTGTACCAACATCAGTAAGTATCTTATTGGAAAATGAATTAAATGATTATAACTTAAGTTTATCTTGTATATCATACAATTTATATCTGTCTTGTGTGAATGTAAATGTTGCTGTTACAGTGCCTTCAGAAAGTATTCAGGATGAAGGCCAGACCGCTGCGGTAGGAAGGCCAGACTGCTGTGGCAGGAAGGCCAGACCGATGCGGTAGGAAGGCCAGACCGCTGCGGCAGGAAGGCCAGACCGCTGCGGCAGGAAGGCCAGACCATTGCGGAGTACGTCCTCACCTTCAGGAAAGTGGCAGCAGCCAGCAGATGGAATGAGACAACGCTCCGCACCCTATTCTGAAGAGGATTGCGAGAGGAGATCCAGACGGAGTTGGCGTCCCGAGATGACACCCTCTCCTTGGACGCGCTTATCTTCTGCGGAAGCGTCAGTACCACCATCCTCTGAGTCAGAGCCTGAACCCGTGGAGGTAGGGGCCACGCACCTCCCCGCGGCTGAGCGTCAGAGACAGCTGGGGCCCTGTCCCTATTGCGGACAGGAGGGGCACCAGCTTCAGCAGTGTCCGATACGTCCCAACCCAGGGTCCACAAGAGCAGAGGGACGGTCCCGTGATCATCCGTCCCCTGGGTTTGGCGTGAATATTCCACCATCCTCAGTTTCCGTCAAACCATTTCTAGTATCCATATCACTAGCTGGCTGTCCCTCATATGTTGTATCTACAGCTCTAGTGGACTCCGGTGCCGCAGGGAATTTCATTGACCAGGCCCTTGCCTCCTCACTTAACATCCCCTCATACCCGCTCTCCTCTCCATTTCCAGTTCAAGCGTTGGATGATCGACCCCTGGGATCCGGAAAAGTCAAACACATCACAGCACCACTCACCCTCACTCTGCACCAGGACACCTATGCACCAGAAAAGCCTTATCATCACTGTACCCACGTACAAAGCCACGGCCTACCCGTGACTTCAGTTCATCTCCTGGGCGAGGATGAGAATCACTGCCTGTGCACCAGGATGCCAGAGGACCTGCTTTCCCCTCACCTTGTGGTTCCACGTCCGTTGAGAGTCCAGGTAGCGCCCACCAGCCTCCAACCCATCCCACCCTTATCGTTGGCCCCGTGTTTTGGGACGTAGATGTGTACATCCTCCAGGCTCTGGAGAAGGAACCCACTACCTGCCCTCCTGAACGCATCTACTGTACGTTCCCTGTTGACCTAAGCGCACACATCCCTCACCGCTGGATACCCAGGTATCACTCGCACTATTCACTCCATCTCTGAGAAATACTGGTGGCCCACCTTGGCGCAGGATGTGGCTCACTATATCAACTCATGCTCAGTATGTGCCAGAAACAAAATCTCCCCAGCACGCTCCAGCAGGGAAACTACTTCCCCTTCCCGTGCCTCAGCGTCCATTGTCTCATCTGTCCATACCCCCCCCCCCCCCCCCCCCCCTGACGGTTTCACCACCATTCTGGTGGTTGTGGACAGATTCTCTAAATCATACCGGTTTATTCCTCTCTCTGGTATCCCTACCGCTCTCCAGGTCGCTGAGGCACTGTTTCAGCAGGTCTTCCGGTACTATGGCCTTCCAGAGGACATCGTCTCCGACCGTGGCTCCAAATTTACGTCACGGGTATGGAAGGCATTCATGGAGAAACTAGGGGTGACGGTCAGCCTCACTTCCGGGTACCAGCCTCAGTCCAACGGGCAAGTGGAGAGGATGAACTACAAGCTGGGGAGGTTCCTCAGAAGTCACTGCCAGGACCGGCAGGTGGCCCGTTTCCTGGGCGGAGTACGCCCAGAATTCATTACGTCACTTCTCCACCGGGCTGACTCCCTTCCAGTGTGTCCTGGGTTATCAGCCAGCCCTGGCTTCGTGACCAATATATTGTATCAGTGTATGAATACCATAGACAGTATAAATGTCAACTTCATTTACTGCCGTATTTCTACGACATGTTTAGAAGGCATATTTACAAGAGCATGAGCAGTGCTATAACTTTGCTAGTGTGTGCATCCCCTCTGTATTACATTGATTACTTTATTAAAATGTTTTATTTATTAACTAGGACTTATTTTATGTATTACCAAGCGTCATACACTACACACCATCACCATTAGAATTAAATGCAGCACTTTCGTAAAGTATTCAGACCTCTTGTTGACTTTTTCCACATTTTGTTATGTTACAACCGTATTCTAAAATTGATTACATTAATTTTCCCCCCTCATCAATCTACACACAATACTACATAATGACAAAGCAAAAACTGATTTTTATTAAAAAATACAAATCTGAAATATCACATTTACTTAATAATAAGTATTCGGACACTTTACTCAGTACTTTGTTGAAGAACCTTTGGCAGCCATTACAGTCTTGATCCTTCTTAGGTATGACGCTACAAGCTTGGCACACCAGTATTTGGGGAGCTTCTCCCATTCTTCTCTGCAGATCCTCTCAGGCTTTGTGAGGTTGGATGGGGAGTGTTACTCTATTCATACCCATGAGTCAGTACATGTCAGAATCCCCTTTGGCAGCAATTTCAGCTGTGAGTCTTTCTGGGTAAGTCTCTAAGAGCTTTGCACACCTGGATTGTACAATACTTGCACATGATTATTTTTTAAATTCTTCAAGCTCTGTCAAGTTGGTTGTTGATCATTGCTAGACAGCCATAGATTTAAGCTGATTTAAGTCAAACCTGTAACTAGGCCACTCAAGAACATTGATACAGTAGTTTCATTTTTAATTATGACGGTAAGCAGATTAAAAAGAAAATAATACTTTACAGTAGCAGGAGATGTCTGCTTTACAGTAGCAGGAGATGATACTACTTTACAGTAGCAGGAGATATCTGCTTTACAGTAGCAGGAGATGTCTGCTTTACAGTAGCAGGAGATGAACCTACTTTACAGTAGCAGGAGATGTCTGCTTTACAGTAGCAGGAGATTATCCTATTTTACAGTAGCAGGAGATGATCCTACTTTACAGTAGCAGGAGATTATCCTATTTTACAGTAGAAGGAGATGATCCTACTTTACAGTAGAAGGAGATTATCCTACTTTACAGTAGCAGGAGATGATCCTACTTTACAGAAGCAGGAGATTAATCTACTTTACAGTAGCAGGAGATGAGTCTACTTTACAGAAGCAGGAGATGAGTCTACTTTACAGTAGCAGGGGATGATCCTACTTTACAGTAGCAGGAGATGATCTTACTTTACAGTAGCAGGAGATGAGCCTACTTTACAGTAGAAGGAGATGAGTCTACTTTACAGTAGCAGGAGATGATCCTACTTTACAGTAGATGGAGATTATCCTACTTTACAGTAGCAGGAGATGAGTCTACTTTACAGTAGCAGGAGATGATCCTACTTTACAGTAGAAGGAGATGAGTAAAAAGTCATATACCTAGCTGGGTATTGTTACGAAACCAACTATTAGCCTGCTAATATTGTTGCACTCGCTAAGTCTCGGGGTCTTAATAACTTGTCTGTAACCTGATTTGATGTGTGCAGTCCCAGCGGATTATTCTTTGTTCAAAGTGGTGTCCCAAAATACATTTATACAACAACAACAACAACAAAAAAATGACAAAAGACATGCCTGAAGATTACAAACTTAAAGGAAAGGCCTCCTGGCCACCAAACTAAACCTCCCAGCCTTACAGCTCTCCAAGCTGGCTAACTATCACCTTAATTAGATGAGTAAATATCTAGGTTTAGCTCAGCAACTAGCAACCCGGGTACTGCTGCCTCCTGGGGACAAAGTGTGGAAGTGTCTCCTGCATTGTGTTTGTCTATGTCCTAACACTAACCCCCCCCCCCCCCCCCCCATATCATAACAGTATGTCACTGTGTATAGTGAAAATAAGACCTGTTCCAGTTTTGTATAGCTAGATAACTCACAAAATGCCCTCACCATCATAACCAATTCAAGCATGATGTCTTTGTTCATTGCCAGTATGTGGGGAGAAAAGAAACGAACACTCTGACCTTTGCCCTTTCGTGCACTTTCTGTTTTCTTACTAGCACTGACTTTGCTCATAGCTGTTTTATTTATGAAAACTTGTATTTTTAATACTATGACTGAGATATGTGGTTGTTCTGGATAAGAACATCTGCTAAGACAGGGTTTTCCTAAACTTGGTCCCAAGGTACATGTAAAGTTTTTTTTGTTGCCCTATCACTACACAGCTGATTCAATAATCAAAGCATATTGGTTAGTTGAATCAGCTGTGTAGTGATAGGGCGAGAACCAAAAGGGGAGGCCCCATGGGGGGGGGGGGGGGCATGAGGGGAGGGGGGCTATGAGGAGGGGCAAGTTTGGGAACCCTGTTGTAAGTGACTAAAACGTTAAATGAGATGTGGAGGAAAACGAAAACGTAGCATTACTTAAATGCATCACTGACGGCACTGTGGATAGACTAGGTGAACATGGAAGAACCGTGGAAAAACTGCACTACACACTTTATGAACAACAAAATGAAACTACATATTTGTAGAAGTTTGTAATTTGGAAAAAGTTATTTCATCAACCTTTAATTAAAGCAGATGGCACTGACGTAGTATTACAGTATAATATGTGGTTGGAATGCTTTAGGAAATTGTACACTACCGTTCAAAAGTTTGGGGTCACTTAGAAGTGTCCTTGTTTTTTAAAGAAAAACACTTTTTTTTTGTCCATTAAAATAACTTCAAATTGATCAGAAATACAGTGTAGACATTGTTAATGTTGTAAATGACTGTTTAGCTGGAAACGGCAGATTATTTTAATGGGATATCTACATAGGTGTACAGAGGCCCATTATCAGCAACCATCACTCCTGTGTGACAAAACAACTATCCTGGACCCTCAGTTTCCGGGGCCAGTGAGCTTCGGGCTGTAGGCTATTTGCCCAAGGGATAAGAAGTAATCAGGTAGGCCTATTTGATGATGTTTCGACCAGTTCAGAGCATGACATTGTTTTCCCCCCTTTCACACCTGAATGGTTATGGAAAGGGGGAGAGCTGGAAAGATTTTTCTAATAGGCTACGTTAGGAACTATTGTCATTCTCAATGGATGTAAAAATGTAAAAACAGACTTTGTTTACTTGCTGCTTGAGGTGAAGAAAAAGTTACTTTGAGAAGCTTCACGGCTCATTACTGGTGATGAGTTAAGACAATCAGAAATACAATCAGATCCTCAAATGGGCACATTTATAAGCCTACATTTGCGTGCAGACCAGGTAGTGTAAGCCTACTTCTATGCGTAATCAGTTGCACATCCTTACTCAACATTGACAGGAGCGCTCCAAACAAAACACAATTAATACATTGACAACTAGTAAATGGAATTAAATAAACCAAAAACGTGTTTCTCACTAGTGTAGCCTAAGTTGTGCTCTCTGCAAACAACGTGTCTCTGACACTCTGACAATGAAAACGGTAAAAGACTGTAATAATAATATATTTAATGCATTAACAGAAATTACCGTAACCAAACAAACATTGTAGATTATAAATTATGGTAATTAATGGTAAATGTACTACTGGTGATCAATGTTGCCTCTAAACATTTTTTGGGGCACTCAGCAAATTTCAGGTCTACTGAACGCAAACTTGAATGTTGTGAAAATTCTGTGCAACTTCTTGGGCGTGTTTACTGTGAACACTGAGGCTGTACCCGCTTTAAGTTACAGTTTTAACATTGGCCAAGTAGGCTAGTGTGGTTATTATGATCATAATGTAGGCCTATAAGAGTGGCCTAACGTCATAAACAATGGAGAAAATGCATCCCATAATATTTTAACATGGAAATAGCTCTTCTATCATTCAGCCTACAGTAGCAGCCAATGGGTGGTGTTCAATGTAGGCCTACATTCCATGAGACTTTTGAAAAAAAAAATACATGCAGGGATTGACATTACCCTGTTTATCCTCTGTTGTGTTGTTTGACACAAGAAACCACTTTACAAAATAAATGTCATGATTATTCCCATACTATTATTACAGAGAATCAGATAAATTATGCTACCCTCTACCTATTGGCTACTTAGCTTATTTTAAGCGTGTCTCAAAGTACAACACTGCCCTTTACAGAAGAAATGTATTTGTACTTGCTGCTACATGCAGCTTTTGCTTTGACATCCAAACAAGCACATCTACTCAAGACCACTCATGCTGTAAACACAGTCCAGTTCGAAGTGAATGGCACAGATCCATATATGGCAATGGTTTATTTGCATACAGGCCTACTGCAGCTCTGATTGGTTAGGGCTCACCGGTCTGTGTAGAGTATGGGCCTGAGTCTTGCCTGTCAATGCAATAGAATCCTACTCCAATGCTCTCTGACTACGATAAAATATCTTGCATAGTTTGTTTTGTTTCGGTATGTTGCATTGAAAGTGTCTAGTATTGCGTTTATTCATTCACAATTCGCACAGTAGAGGGGAAACGTTGATAGTGTTAATTAAAGGGGAAAACTAGACAGTTGAGCGAAGTTCAATCTTGTGCTTCTCTGCGCCGGCTGATGTTTCTTCTTCTTCTTCTTGGGAACTGGACGCCAGCGCAGCTTAGAGGGAACGTTTCTGGTGATACTGGTGTGCCATCCAATGGATTAGTCAACTGAGACATCAATCAAGATGTGCCATAACATTATATATTTTTTGCAACTGCTTGACTAAAAAAAATGTCGACCAACAGACTATCGACCAAACATTCCACCATTAGACCAAATGGGGTCAGCCCTAATATTGACACAAAATAAAACTAAATTAATTTAACCTTTCTTTTAAATAAACTCATGTAGGACAATTTTTTGAGCTGTGTCAAATAATATGACTTGTTTTGAGTACTAAATGATAAGCGTCTTCAAACTAAACATTGATGATGACTTTCTCAGATTGGATTTCCCATGTTTTAATTTTGGCGTCGTATTTATCACGCGACAGCTTTTTCAGTGCGCATGTATTTTGGTATTTTTTGGTATTTTATTAGGATCCCCATTAGCTGTTACGAAAGCAGCAGCTACTCTTCCTGGGGGCCCAAACAAAACATGAAACATGACATAATATAGAACATTAATAGACAAGAACAGCTCAAGGACAGAACTACATCAATTAAAAAATGAATAAAAAAATCACAGGTAGCCGACATTTCAATACATAGAAACAAACTATCTAGGTCCAATAGGGGAGAGGCATTGTGCCGTGAGGTGTTGCTTTATCTGTTTTTTGGAACCAGGTTTGCTGTTTATTTGAGCAAAATGAGATGGAAGGGAGTTCCATGCAATAATGGCTCTATATAATACTGTACGCTTTCTTGAATTTGTTCTGGTTTTGGTGACTGTGAAAAGACCCCTGGTAGCATGTCTGGTGGGATAAGTATGTGTGTCAGAGTTGTGTGTAAGTTGACTATGCAAACAATTTGGGATTTTCAACACATTAAATGTTTCTAATAAAAAGAAGAAGTGATCCATTCAGTCTCTCCTCAACTCTTAGCCAAGAGAGACTGGCATACATAGTATTTATATCAGCCCTCTGATTACCATGAAGAACATGTGATGTGACTAGGGCCTTTTGGAGCTGTGAAGACGTCTACTAGTTATCATCCATCGCTGGATGCGTTAGAAAGCTTGAGGAAAGACGGCAGGAAGTGGATGAACAGTTTGAATAGAGCAGCGTGTCGAGCAAAATGGGTGAAGACGAATGTTCTGAATTTATTTATTTATTTTATTTCACCTTTATTTAACCAGGTAGGCAAGTTGAAAACAAGTTCTCATTTATAACTGCGACCTGGCCAAGATAAAGCAAAGCAGTTCGACACATACAACAACACATAGTTACACATGGAGTAAAACAAACATACAGTCAATAATACAGTGAAAAATAAGTCTATATACAATGTGAGCAAGTGAGGTGAGATAAGGGAGGTGAAGGCAAACAAAATATATATATAAATAAATAAAAATATAAAAAAGGCCATGGTTTATTTTTTTATTTTTTTATTTTACCGTTATTTTACCAGGTAAGTTGACTGAGAACACATTCTCATTTGCAGCAACGACCTGGGGAATAGTTACAGGGGAGAGGAGGGGGATGAATGAGCCAATTGTAAACTGGGGATTATTAGGTGACCGTGATGGTTAAGGGCCAGATTGGGAATTTGTGGCGAAGTAAATACAATATAGCAAGTAAAAAAACACTGGAATGGTTGGTTTGCAGTGGAAGAAAGTGCAAAGTAGAGATAGAAATGATGGGGTGCAAAGGAGCAAAATAAATAAATAAATACAGTAGGTAAAGAGGTAGTTGTTTGGGCTGAATTATAGATGGGCTATGTACAGGTGCAGTAATCTATGAGCTGCTCTGACAGCTGGTGCTTAAAGCTAGTGAGGGAGATAAGTGTTTCCAGTTTCAGAGATTTTTGTAGTTCGTTCCAGTCATTGGCAGCAGAGAACTGGAAGGAGAGGCGGCCAAAGGAAGAATTGGTTTTGGGGGTGACCAGAGAGATATACCTGCTGGAACGCGTGCTACAGGTAGGTGCTGCTATGGTGACCAGCGAGCTGAGATAAGGGGGGACTTTACCTAGCAGGGTTTTGTAGATGACCTGGAGCCAGTGGGTTTGGCGACGAGTATGAAGCGAGGGCCAGCCAACGAGAGTGTACAGGTCGCAGTGGTGGGTAGTATATGGGGCTTTGGTGACAAAACGGATGGCACTGTGATAGACTGCATCCAATTTATTGAGTAGGGTTTTGGAGGCTATTTTGTAAATGACATCACCGAAGTCGAGGATTGGTAGGATGGTCAGTTTTACAAGGGTATGTTTGGCAGCATGAGTGAAGGATGATTTGTTGCGATATAGGAAGCCAATTCTAGATTTAACTTTGGATTGGAGATGTTTGATGTGAGTCTGGAAGGAGAGTTTACAGTCTAACCAGACACCTAGGTATTTGTAGTTGTCCACATATTCTAAGTCAGAGCCGTCCAGAGTAGTGATGTTGGACAGGCGGGCAGGCGAGCAGGTGGACTACAGTAGTATCGAAAACTGGAACAAAAAAAGGAAAATAGTGTAAAATTGGAGTGGAGGATACGTGTATGAATGGTAATGAATTACTTCTTGTTGGGATGTGTTTGTTGAGTAAGGATGCATATGTAGGAGACGCGTTGGAGGTGTCAAACCGGTGAAGTATGCACTTGGCAAAGTGGAGTCTGTCCGAGTGACAAGGAATGGTCTTGTTTTGATTCATTGTATTTCTGAAGAACAGAGGAAGATTGCAGTGAGCCTCAAAAAGAATCCGGACAACAGAAGTTTTCTGTTTTTGAACTTTGGAGTAGAGCACCAGTCAAAGGAGTCATCTCAGGGGTGACGACAGATGTTCAGGTTGAATCCCTGGTGTGATTAGTGCCCGGCGTCTGACCCGCTGGGGGAATGGAGATATGAAGATAAAGAGCAAATACCTACACATGTCAAGCTTGGTTATGTAAGATACGCTGTAAGAGCTTCTGTCCCCAAACCACTGCAGTGTAAGAATTGTAAAAGGATTTGGCCATGTTTCTAATGTCTGCAGATGGACAGAGTTTATTGAAGAACGGTGAGTAGAAGGACAACGGTGTTGTAATTGTGGTGTGGATCATGATCGGGAGTTCCTGCAGTGCCCTGTAAGGGTGAAGGAGACTGAGGTGGCAAAAGTTAGAGCAGTCAATCAAATCTCCTATGCGGAGGCGATTAAAATATGATGCTAGTGAAGATATGGTAGTGGACCCACCACAGCCTGTAGTAAATGTTTGCTGCCAGTCAAAAGATACCATGTGTATTTTAAAGGTGGATTTTGTTAGCTTTCATTTCCACAGTTATAAACTGTACGACACAAGTCTCAAGGAAATCGAAGAAACTGGACATTATTGTGGCTGCGGCAGAAAAGTTTTTGGGACTTAAGGATTTTACATCTGATGACTTGCAAGGGGTACTGGTGCCGGAAGACCCGCCTTCCCAGGTTCCCCTTGAGCTTGTTTACAGATCAGATCTGTTTTATTTCATTTTTTACAGAAAAGTTGTTTGATTTAGTTTATTTTATTTATTTTGGTAGATGTTTTTTGGTATTTCGTTCCATTTTTGGGAATCCTGTTTCCATCCCGAACAGTAGGTGGCAGTACGCACATTAAATTGTGCGCTCGCCAAAATACAATAGAAGAAGACGACTTCTGCGTTTCTCTTCCACACACAAGCGTGGTAAAAATGGCGGAGCAAAATTCCGTGCCGAGTGATCTTTACAAGCATGTATATTCATTTCTACTAGAGAACAAGTTTACCAAGGCTGCTCAACAGTTCATCAAAGAAGCGAAAGTGGTAGGCGCCATATTCTGTATACGTGTCTATTTAACAGTTGTTTTGTTTACCTCTTAAGGTAGCTAGGTGAGCTAACGAGCTACGCAGGAGGTGCACGCCGTGGTGCTAACACGTGTGATTCCAACCCACCAAGTTTGAATTAGAATGCACTTTTTTTAAATGTTAGACAAGTGACGGATGCATTTTTTAAAATGTTAGCTTTTTATCAATTGCCATCACCGAATTATTGAACCAACTACATATAGTTAGCTAACGAACGTTAAAATATTGAAATAAAATGTCTCTGGCTAGCCCGCAGGCTAAGACATGTATTGCTTCGTTCCCCGAAGAGCCTTTGTTTACAGACGGGTCGTTGCGGAAGCTTCTATAGCCTGGCATCCTTGATCAACCAAATCTAAACTAGCCGTCTGTAAACAATGGCTCGTTGCAGGACGAAGCAAAGAAATGGCGTGTGTAGTGATGTACAGGTTAACTCATAACCTGCTGATGTCGTTTGGACATTTTGCGCAGAAAATCTTTACTGTTTTTAGTTATTGCATTTTCTCCCCAGACCCTGAATATCTTTGCTCGTTGAAAGAAGCAGAGATGACAGAGAACTTTACCGATGTCAACTAGATTAAAGCATTACTTTTTTTTACATTATTGTGAGAAAAAAAGAGGTTGATTTAGTCTTCTAGGGCAACATATGACAGAAGAGAAGCTGCATGTATCTAGTTATAGACAAGTTGACTAACCAAAAGCCTACCAAAATGTCTGAAATTATAAGCGGAAAAATATCTAAATTAGCTCCCTCAAAAATCCTGCACCCCGTTAAAAAATCGTTCCGGTCTCTGACTGTAGCCTACAGCTAATTTTCTATATCAAATCACATTTTATTGGTCACATACACATGGTTAGCAGATGTTAATGCGAGTGTAGTGAAATGTCCCGTGTGGCTCAGTTGGTAGAGCATGGCGCTTGCAACGCCAGGGTTGTAGGTTCATTCCCCACGGGGGACCAGGATGAATATGTATGAACTTTCCAATTTGTAAGTCGCTCTGGATAAGAGCGTCTGCTAAATGACTTAAAATGTAAATGTAAATGTTTGTGCTTCTAGTTCCGACAATGCAGTAATATCTAACAAGTCATCTTAACAATTCTCCAACAACTACCTAATACACACAAATCTGAAGGGGTGAATGAGAAAATGTACATATATATCTATGGATGAGGGATGGCCAAGCGTCATAGGCAAGGTGCAATAGACGGTATAAAATACAGTATATACATGTGATATGAGTAATGTAAGATATGTAAACATTATTAAAGTGCTGATTTTGTTAATGATTCTTCCTTTTACAACAGCCACCCCAGAATGAAAAACAAGATGCCGCTCTGCTTGACATATTCAACTTCTGGGTGAAGTAAGTAGTTAGTACATCTGATTTCATCCCTTCAATGTATTGTCCCCCACTTGGCTGGCGGGAATGACAACCTGTATATTACAATCCTCCATTTTCCCAGAGTTCCTGGGAGCTAAAACCATGAACCTCACATACCGTTGTCTTTGTGTAATATTAGTGTAAATGGATCAGAATGTTACTTTGCAATCCTTTGTGGCTAGTTTTGAATGCCACTCACTGCTCTGTTTGTGCCGTTGCCATTTTCAGGTCTCCTGAAGCTAAGAAACGGAAGGCGCTGCCCAACGGTCCTGGAACAAGTGACAGGCCGTCTGCTAAGAAGGCAAAGACTGCGGAGAGCTCCAGTGAGGAGTCGAGCAGTGACGAGGAGGAAGCTGCAGCACCTGCCAAGGCCACACCCACAGGTACGCTCTCATCCTTTTAGTGTATCCCATTTAGCAGACGCTTTCATCCAAAGCAGCTTAGGGTAGTACGTGTATAAAGTACATACGGTCTTTGGTATTATTGTGTGTAGCTACGTTTGCTAGTTAGTTTGACGTGATAATCGTAACACTAGTGCACACAGTCCATGCAACTTATGTGACTTGTTAATAAGCACATTCGTACTTATTTAGGCTTGCCATAACAAAGGGGTTGAATACTTATTGACTCAAGATATTTCATCTTTTCATTTAAAAAAATTAATTTGTAACCATTTCTAGAAACATAATTCCATTTTGACGTTATGGGGTGTTGTGGGTAGGCCAGTGACACAAAATCTAAATCGAATCCATTTTAAATACCGACTGTAAACAAGAAAATGTTTTTGAAAAAGTCAAGTGGTGTGAATACACAGGTGTTTCTCTCTAAATCATGTCCAAACACTTGAATTAGCCCCAGGTGGAGTTCAAGCTGTAGTTGGATCTCAAGGATGATCAAACGAAATCGAATACACCTGAGCTCAATGTGGAGTGTTATAGCAAAAGGGGTTGTGGGTATGGAAATGAGATATTTCTGTATACGTTTGCAAACATTTCTTAAAACATGTTTTCACTGTGTCATTCGGGGTTAGTGTGTGTAAATGGGTGAGGAGGAAATCAATTTACTACATTTTGAGTACAATGTGGAATAAGTGAATATTTTCTGAAGGCATATTTTCAAATAACATCCCCCTTTTAAAAAAATAAAAAATGTTTTTATTGTCCCACAAATTGATTGTCACTTAGTACATCACCATCTAGCACAGGGGAGGGTAAACCTTTTGGCTGGAGGGCCACATCGGGATTTCAAAAATCAAGAGGGCCACACAGATCTAGTTGGGACCGATTTATGTGTGCCCCCCAAATCTGTATTTTGAAATCCTGATGTGGCCCTCGAGCCAAATGTTTACCCTCCCCTGCGTTAGAGGGTGATGTACTAAGAGTTCAGCCAATTGGCAGGAGCGGCGAAAACAGACTCTGTTTTAAAGACTCCCATTCTGACGTGCTCTGAAACCAGACGTCTTGATTACTGGAAAAAATGCTGCAGAGAGAAAATACTTGAGCCAGCATATTTTGGTTTTGAGTTGGCCTTATATTGTCAATCAGGCTTCCTATCAATAGGTTTTTTAATTCCTGCTTTTCTTACGTCACCCTCTATTCATGCATCGGTAATATTGATTCCTAAACCAATAGCCTAAATCCTGTCTTTCATTAAAGGGATACTTCAAGATTTTGGCAATGAGGCCCTTTATCTACTTTCCCAGAGTCCGATGAACTTGTGGATACCATTTTTATGTCTCGGTGGCCAGTATAAAGGAATTTAGCGGTACTAGCGTTAGCACAATGACTGGAAGTCTATGGGTATCTGCTATGGCGATCTGGAAGAAGATAAACGGGTCTCAATTCCCAAAACCTGAAGTAACTGTTTTACATTGACCTTTAAACCAATATCCTACCTTTCTTGATTTTCTATGTTGTCATGAATGCAGCGTGGCAGTGATGGGGCAGAGTTGCCCCTTTATTTGTTCTGTTCCATGATGAGGTTTTGTATCGTTACCAGCTAAAGCGGCAGAGTCCAGCAGCAGTGATGATTCCAGTGACGAGGAGGCCACAGCAAAGGTACAGGAGCGCTAGGATGTCTTACGACAGTGTAACTTTTATGTTTTATTGTCACGTTAAAATTGCTAACCATAAGGCCTATGCTGTTTACAGAGCTACAGTGGGGAGAACAAGTATTTGATACACTGCCGATTTTGCAGGTTTTCCTACTTACAAAGCATGTAGAGGTCTGTAATTTTTTATCATAGGTACACTTCAACTGTGAGAAATTAATTACTTAAAAATCATACAATGTGATTTTCTGGATTTTTGTTTTAGATTCCGTCTCTCACAGTTGAAGTGTACCTATGATAAAAAACTACAGACCTCTACATGCTTTGTAAGTAGGAAAACCTGCTTAAATCTTAAATTGTTCTCCCCACTGTATAGGAGGACTAATGAAGGATATATATTTGTGTGCCCTGATGAAGGCAGCTTGGTTGTTGAAACATTAGTTTGAAATCTGCTCCTGTTCTCTGCTAACAGAAGCCTGCAGCAGCCAAGGCCCCAGTGAAGACTCCTGTAGTGGCAGCAGCCAGGAAAAAGGACTCCAGCTCTAGCAGCGAGTCATCTGAAGACGAGGCTCCAGCTAAAGCCCCTGTAGCTAGTGAGTACATTTGACCGAGCCAGCGAGTACGTTTGACCGAGCTGGCGAGTACGTCCCTTATTTGTACCTTTATTGAACTAGTCGGTTAAAGAACAAATTCTTATTTACAATGACGGCCTACCCCGGCCAAACCCTAACCTGGATGACCCTGGGCCAATTGTGTGCCACCCTATGGGGACTTCGAATCACGGCCGGTTGTGATACAGCCTGGACTTGAACCATGGTCTGTAGTGACTCCTCTAACACTGAGATGCAGTGCCTTAGACCGCTGCGCCACTCGGGAGCCTGACCAAGACGACAGGGTTTCTTAGACTTCTTCAGACCCAAATGAGAAATTCAGTGTTTTCCTGGGTGGGTCCCAGGCTCATGAAAACATAGCCCCCTTTAGTGGGACATTAGTGAGATTTGTTTTTAGGTGCCCCCCCTCCCTCTTGACGGATTAGAGACATTTTAGTTTTAAAGTTAATTTCCTGATAAGATAAACAATGTGCTCGACTCCACCTTATATGAACTTAAATTGGTTGCTGGGTCCTCGTGTGTGTAAAGAACAGGAATAGGACAGCACTACGGAAAATATACTTAAATTGACATTTTTTTATTGCTTCACGAACGTTTGGTGTGTGAGCCCTTCTTCAGCTAGGCTATGGCAGTCAATGTCACAACAACAATGCCACACAGGTAGGCTTCATGATACATTCCCAGTCAGTATTGGCCCAATCAAGAGATCCCAGCAGTTTAATTTCCTACAATTCAGTGCTCCTCCTTGCACAAAGGCGGAGGTAGCGGTCCTGCTGCTGGGTTGTTGCCCTCCTACGGCCTCCTCCACGTCTCCTGATGTACTGGCCTGTCTCCTGGTAGCGCCTCCATGCTCTGGACACTACGCTGACAGACACAGCAAACCTTCTTGCCACAGCGCGCATTGATGTGCCATCCTGGATGAGCTGCACTACCTGAGCCACTTGTGTGGGTTGTAGACTCCGTCTCATGCTACCACTAGAGTGAAAGCTCCTCCAGCATTCAAAAGTGACCAAAACATCAGCCAGGAAGCATAGGAACTGAGACGTGGTCTGTGGTCACCACCTGCAGAACCACTCCTTTATTGGGGGTGTCTTGCTAATTGCCTATAATTTCCACCTTTTGTCTATTCCATTTGCACAACAGCATGTGAAATGTATTGTCAATCAGTGTTGCTTCCTAATTGGACAGTTTGATTTCACAGAAGTGTGATTGACTTGGAGTTACATTGTGTTGTTTAAGTGTTCCCTTTATTTTTTTGAGCAGTGTATATATATTTTTTTACATTCTTTGTTTACTCGGCCATGTCGTGACCCACTTTGGGTCTCGGGCCGACACGATACCAGTATCACGATACTCGTTAGTATCGTGGCAAGGAAACAAAACAGGAAGTGGTTTTGACTTCTGTTGGCCATTGGCCCTAACGTTGTAAACAAACATCATTCGGTTGTCATCCAGAGTAACATTTATTGTCTAAGCTGTAGCACACAGTATTTGACTTACAGCAGGTTTTTTAAAGGACCGAAGAATTTGGTCTGCTTTGTGTTTTCATTTTTGCAATGTCAAAAAAATTCTATACTTGTATTGTCACGACCTTACTTGGGTCCGCGATCCATACTTTAACTTTAAGAAAGCTGCTTGACGACAGTTTTATAAACATATTTTCAATCAGTGTGCTTCTTGGGTGTTACTTGTTTTGTGTCTTACTGGCGGTTCTTCTTGCTCTGTAGAAGGAAAGGCGGCCGCCGCGACCCCTAAGGCGGCCGCCGCGACCCCTAAGGCGGCCGCCGCGACCCCTAAGGCGGCCGCCGCGACCCCTAAGGCAGGGACGACCCCTAAGGCAGGGACGACCGCCAAAGCTCAGAAGAAGGCTGAGACCAGCAGCAGCAGTGAGGACAGCTCCAGTGAAGACGAAGCGCCCACTAAGGTACTGAAACTGATCCACAACACACCACCTCTCACCTGAGGTGTATTCAGTAGTTGCACCCTGTTTCGTTTTCTTCTGTTTGCTTCCTAGTGAATACACCCCAGAACAGGTGTTCAAGTTACCATGGGAGCTGTGTTTGCCAGTTTCCATCCCTAGGTGTGGCACAGTGTCTCCTTGATCTGTCAAACCAGTCTTGTGTGCCACGGTCATACGATGCAGGAATGGAAGAAGGAACCCTGTATATTGTGGAGTAAATGTCTATATTTTGGGGGGAAATGGAAGAAAAAAACTTGAACCGACTTCAACAGTGAAACTCGTTCATAAAATATATACGTTGTAGATGTTTCATGAAGATGTGTAATTACAAAAACTACCACGGCACTCAACATATTTGGTTTGAGTTAAAATACCTTTATTATTTTGGCATGTCCACAAGGGCAATTTAAAACCACACATTTATGCCTTTCGGCTGCGATGCTTTCTTCAGTGTCTACAAAGTCGCCAGATAAGGGAAAGCTTTTGTTTCCAGTACTGACCCAGTCTCTCCGAACAGACCCCTCCAGCCAAGACCCCTCCAGCCAAGACCCCTCCAGCAAAGACCCCTCCAGCCAAGACAGTCGAGTCTAGCAGCGATGACTCTTCTTCAGATGAAGAGGAGTCTCCTCCCAGCAAGAAGGCCAAACCAGGTGTGTGTTCATGTATAGTTGTATCAAACTGTTATTATATTTATCTATCAGTATCTCTATATGCCTGATCACAGGTTATTAGGAGAGTGATTAGACTGAGGCTTATGACCAATAAGTAGGCTTGGGTGGTATACCGGGGTATTTTGACATACCCGACAGTATGATTATGCGTTTTTCACAAATTTAATTTAGACATTCACATGTTATGTTTGTTTACAAAGAGAACGTGGCGCAAACAGAACTGACGCCTGTTGAACAGCACAAGCAAGGTGATTAAGTTACACTTGAAATTCGTTGTAATTTAGCTGGCAAACAAATCTTAACTAAGTTAAGTTTCTAAGTGCCAAATATAATTTTCTCGAGCTAAGGGCTCCAGGTATGCTTTTGGTTTGCTTATTTTCTAGCTATAGGTGGCTTGATCATGCTTATTTTGGTTACAGCGGAGACGATCCCGTCGTGGATCGAGTGTGAGTAGCCTCTGGAGATATAGGGCCCTAAAATCTTAGTTTCTTGCATGATTCCTTGTTTTTTCCCAAAATTCAGTTTTCCTTTTTTGTTTTTCCAGGTTTACTTCCTGTTTTTTCAGGTTGTGTCTCAAACCTTTTTTTATTTTTATAGAAAAACATACAAGTTGGATATTCTTAGCCCACAACAATGCTTAAACCGCATCAGGAGACTACTTGAGGTCTGGGAAAAATTGAAGACGACTTGAGGTCTGGGAAAAATTGAAGACGTTTCGATTTTTTTAGGGTGTAGTTAACCTTTAATGCAAGTGTGCACAAACAAGAGACTGTTTTGGTTAGCGACGATTCTATAGCACTCATGAGATTTGCAGAGTTTGCGAAACAAACGCAAACTACAATCATAAATATAATTCTGCCAGATCGGCGTATGCTACTTCGTAGTTAACATTTTAGTTGAGAAGGTTTTTGGGAAAGCATTTTCTCTCTCGACCAGAGGACGGTTAACATCGCTAACGGCTACACACAAATCACTGATGCGTTTTCTTCATGTCTTAACGATTGATTTAACTTTTTTCTAGTAAGTTTAATACATTTAGTTGATTTTCTACAAAGTTACATTTCTTTCTTAATGTCTGTATTCTGTGATTCCTTCTGCGTTATCTCCATCGTTGATTATATATATATATATATATATATATATATATATATATATATATATATATTTGAGCTGGGGTTGTCTTTCCTTGCATTTAGTTTGTTTGCTTACTTGCACCTGTTAGCATTTAGCTAGGGTCCGCTATGGACGTTTACTTGTACTTTTTTTTGCGGTTGTTAGCATAGTTTAGAAAGAAATAGCGCCCCCTTGTGTGCAATTCCGGTAGTACCGTATTCTCCGGCAAAGGTATGGAGGTCTGTATACCGCTCTGCCCTAAAGACCAGCGATGTAGTGGAAGGTCAATTCCAACTCAATTTACCCACCTTGTTCTACTGTGAAGTGGTTTACCCCACCTTGTTCTACTGTGAAGTCGTTTACCCCACCTCGTTCTGCTGGGAAGTCGTTTACCCACCTTGTTCTGCTGGGAAGTCGTTTACCCACCTTGTTCTGCTGGGAAGTCGTTTACCCCACCTTGTTCTGCTGGGAAGTCGTTTACCCCACCTTGTTCTGCTGGGAAGTCGTTTACCCCACCTTGTTCTGCTGGGAAGTCGTTTACCCCACCTTGTTCTGCTGGGAAGTCGTTTACCCACCTTGTTCTGCTGGGAAGTCGTTTACCCACCTTGTTCTGCTGGGAAGTCGTTTACCCCACCTTGTTCTGCTGGGAAGTCGTTTACCCACCTTGTTCTGCTGGGAAGTCGTTTACCCCACCTCGTTCTGCTGGGAAGTCGTTTACCCCACCTCGTTCTGCTGGGAAGTCGTTTACCCCACCTCGTTCTGCTGGGAAGTCGTTTACCCCACCTCGTTCTGCTGGGAAGTCGTTTACCCCACCTTGTTCTGCTGGGAAGTCGTTTACCTCACCTTGTTCTGCTGGGAAGTCGTTTACCCCACTTTGTTCTACTGGGAAGTCGTTTACCCCACCTTGTTCTGCTGGGAAGTCGTTTACCCACCTTGTTCTGCTGGGAAGTCGTTTACCCACCTTGTTCTGCTGGGAAGTCGTTTACCCACCTTGTTCTGCTGGGAAGTCGTTTACCCACCTTGTTCTGCTGGGAAGTCGTTTACCCACCTTGTTCTGCTGGGAAGTCGTTTACCCCATCTTGTTCTGCTGGGAAGTCGTTTACCCCATCTTGTTCTGCTGGGAGGTCGTTTACCCCACCTCGTTCTGCTGGGAAGTCGTTTACCCCACCTCGTTCTGCTGGGAAGTCGTTTACCCCACCTCGTTCTGCTGGGAAGTCGTTTACCCCACCTCGTTCTGCTGGGAAGTCGTTTACCCACCTTGTTCTGCTGGGAAGTCGTTTACCCCACCTCGTTCTGCTGGGAAGTCGTTTACCCCACCTTGTCCTGCTGGGAAGTCGTTTACCCACCTTGTTCTGCTGGGAGGTCGTTTTACCCACCTATAACACTAAGTGTTTTTTGCATTACAGTTGAACCACATACAGAGCATTCAGAAAGTATTCAGACCCCTTGACTTTTCCCACATAATTTTATTTATTTAATCCATCTACGCTCACTACCCCATAATGGCAAAGCAATACGTTTTTTTTAATAGAAATTTTCGCAAATGTATTAATATTAAATAGAAATACCTTATTTACATAAGTATTCAGACATTTTGCTTTGAGACTCGAAATTGAGCTCAGGTGCATCCTGTTTCCATTGATCATCCTTGAGATGTTTCTACAACTTGATTGGAGTCCACCTGTGGTAAATTCAATTGATTGGACATGATTTGGAAAGGCACACACCTGTCTATATAATGTCCCACAGTTGACAGTGCATGTCAGAGCAAAAACCAAGCCATGGGGTTGAAGGAAATGTCCGTAGAGCTCCGAGACAGGATTGTGTCGAGGCACAGATCTGGGGAAGGGCACCAAAACATTTATGCAGCATTGAAGGTCCCCAAGAACACAGTGGCCTCCATCATCATTCAATGGAAGAAGTTTAGAACCACCAAGACTCTTCCTAAAGCTGGCCGCCCGGCCAAACTGAGCAATCGGGGGAGAAGTGCCTGACCAAGAACCTGATGGTCACTCTGACAGAGCTCCAGAGTTCCTTTGTAGAGATGGGAGAACCTTCCAGAAGGACAACCATCTCTGCAGAACTCCACCAATCAGGCCTTTGTGGTAGAGTGGTCAGACGGAAGCCACTCCTCAGTAAAAGGCACATGACTGCCCGCTTGGAGTTCGCCAAAAGGCACCCAAAGACTCTGACCATGAAAAACAAGATTCTCTGGTCTGATGAAACCAAGATTAAACTCTTTGGCCTGAATGCCAAGCGTCACGTCTGGAGGAAACCAGGCACCATCCCTATGGTGAAGCATGGTGGTGGCAGCATCAGGCTGTGGGGATGTTTTTCAGTGTCAAGGACTGGGAGACTAGTCAGGATCGAGGGGAAAGATGAACGGAGCAAAGTACAGAGATCCTTGATGAAAACCTGCTCCAGAGCGCTCAGGACCTCAGACTGGGGTGAAGGTTCACCTTCCAACAGGACAACGACCGTAAGCACACAGCCATGACAACGCAGGAGTGGCTTCGGGACAAGTCTCTGAATGTCCTTGAGTGGCCCAGCCAGAGCCTGGACTTGAACCCGATCGAACATCTCTGAAGAGACCTGAAAAATAGCTGTGCAGCAACGCTCCCCATCCAACCTGACAGAGCTTGAGAGGATCTGCAGAGAAGAATGGGAGAAACTCCCCAAATACAGGTGTGCCAAGCATGTAGCGTCATACCCAAGAAGACTCGAGGCTGTAATCTCTGCCAAAGGTGATTCAACAAAGTACTGAGTAAAGAGTCTGAATACTAATGTAAATGTGATATTTCATTTTTTTAATGTTTATACATTTCCTAAAATTTCTAAACTTGTTTTTGCTTTGTCATTATGGGGTATTGTGATGTCATTATGGGGAATTGTGATGTCATTATGGGGAATTGTGATGTCATTATGGGGCATTGTGATGTCATTATGGGGAATTGTGATGTCATTATGGGGGGAAGAAACGATTGAATCCATTTTTAGAATAAGGCTGTAACGTAAGAAAGTGGATTAAGTCATGTGATCTGCAGACTTTCTGTATGTACCCTCATATAACACTAAGTATTTCCTGCATTAGAGTTGAACCACATATTTACCCACAGCTATTTGTTTTTAGCTCTCTGTTCATGCTAATGTTCTAATGATGATGCTAATGCCGTGTGTGTGTAGGTGCATACAGTGCAGTCCCACCCCCTGGAGCTGCAGTAAAGAAGGCCTTGGTTCCTACAGTGGCCAGCAAGGCCAAAAAGGACCGCTCCTCAGACAGCAAGCAGGAGAAGAAAGTGTCAGGTAACAACTACTAAAACCCAGGACGTGTCAGAATACCCATACTTGCTTTTTTGGATATACGAAAATAGAACGGTTTATAGTTTGAAAATTATTTTAGACTTTTCATTGAGTAGAGTTCCTGGCATACTGTTGAGGAAGAGAATATTGTCTTTTCACACCTGTGATTGACAACAGCTGATAATCAGAATAAGATGACACCTGTTCAGTATAGATGGGTAGTATGCTGATATTTGTTGCTTACTGCTTACGTTTTTACTAAACAGTACGTTCTATGTAGTACTATTAGTACACAGTAGGTAGTAGTCGTAGTGAGTTGCGGCTGTTTTAGTAGCAGTAGGCAAGACAGATTTTGGACAGTTCCCTAGTCTCCTTTTCTAAGTGTTGATCCTGTCTGAACATTGAGTGCTCTTTGTCTTTACTAATGCATTAGCAAAACTTAATATTTGACGGTTTTACATGTGATACATGACTGTCTACCTACTTTAGTTGAATGCACTGATTGCTAATCTCTCTGGATTAGAGTGTCTTTTAAATGACTAATGTTCACTTTGATCATCAATAGCTAAAGCAGTCCCGGTGACGTCTACCCCAGCAAAGACTGTGACCCCTAAACCTGCTGCTGCTGCTAAGAAGGCCGAGTCTAGCTCTGAGAGCTCAGGTAGGTTCTGGATGTCGATTCTAAAGGTTCTAGACCTCGTCTTTAAAAGGCTATAGATTCTAAAGGTTCTAAAGGCTGTAGATTGTAATTGTTCTAGACCTAGGTTCTAAAAGCTGAAGATTGTAATTGTTCTAGACCTAGGTTCTATAGGCTGTAGGTTGTATTTGTTCTAGACCTAGGTTCTAAAGGCTGTAGATTGTAATTGTTCTAGACCTAGGTTCTAAAAGCTGTAGATTGTAATTGTTCTAGACCTAGGTTCTAAACGTTCTAGAGCAGGGTTTCCCACCTTCAGTCCTCCAGGGCCTGGTTGCATAAAACATCTTGTGTATTCCTTAAGGGGTTTACCTTGAGGAATAATTTCCCTTTACCTCAGGGAATTGTTTAAGGATGTTGCATAGAGCTGCTCAGAAATTTCCTTAGGATCATTTAAGGGTTTTATGGTAGTTTGAAGGCATGTATGGCAGAAAGTCTCTGGTTACCACGGAGTAGGGCTGTCCCTGATAAAAAATATTTAAAAAATTGTCTAGAATTTTTCAATGTGTATTTTTCCATATATTGAAACATCCTATTTATTCTAATCAAATCAACTATATTCACTGAGCTTGTCTGATGCTTTAAGCACACGGTTTTTGTTAATTAAGACACACAAATGACTAGAGGGAGTCCGAGCTGCAATTGATTTGATTGTGCCGGGCCGGACTCAGACTTCCTGCACCTTACAAAGGTGGAGGATTTTATTCTAGGTGTGAAGATGCAGTATTTCCTCGTGTCCAGGTGATGGCGCCACACTGATATCTCCAGCTTGGTTCCCACGTTTCTAAACCATATTTCCTGTAGTGTCTCCATAATATTTCAATTGATGAAGTGTGATCATAATCATTAGGATATTTTAGCGATCTGCAATACGTCCTAAATGCCCCCAGCCTTCAGATGGGAGCTAAACAGTACCACTGTGCTTGAGATGCGTTTTAAGGCTACGGATGAGGAAGTTAACTTATCATTAACCAAACCTTTAGGTCAGTTGTGTGCTGCTGCTGCTTTGCCATCTATGAACAGCAGGAGTTGTATTAAATAAACATTAAATTCATACGCACAAAACATATAAACAGAAGCACTCACTGTAAGTCGATGGGTTACATGTAGACCAGGGTGCCCCAACTGACGGCCAGCAAGCAATATGATTTGGCACTCACAAATTCATTATGAATTTTTATTTTTATAATAATTAAAAAATCATTGACCCGAGATGTAAAAATCTCCCAAATTCAATATCCCAAGAAGGAAGTTACCCTACTTTTTTTTTTTATTAGGCCTACTTACAATTTCAACTGGCTAAAAATGTCGTATCCTACATATAACAATCATTTAACCTGTCTGGGAACGGAACCCCTCGCCAACAGCCAATGAAATTGCAGGGCGCCAAATTCAAACAGAAATCTCAAACATACAAGTATTATACACCATTTTAAAGATACATCTTTGATATTCTTCATCAGATGACACTCCCGGGTCATCATGTTAGACAATACATGTATGTTTTGTTCGATCAAGTTTATATTTATATCCAAAAACCTCCGTTTACATTTGGCTTTGCCTCCAAAACATCCTGTGAATTTGCACAGAGCCACATCAATTTACAGAAATACTCATAATAAACATTGATAAAAGACACAAGTGTTTTACACAGAACTAGTGATACACTTCTTTTTAATGCAAACGCTTTGTCAGATTTCAAAATAGCTTTCCGGCGAAAGCACATTATTCAATATTCTACAGCGATCAGCCATCAAAGCAAGCTGTACAGTTACCCGCCATGTTGTGGAGTCAACAAAAGCCATAAATTGCGTTTATAAATCTTCTCTTAACCTTTGCTGATCTTCGTCGGGAATGCACTCGCAAGACTCCCAGTTCCACAAGAAATGTTTGTTTTGTTCGATCAAGTCCATCTTTATGTCCAAATAACTCAGTTTTGTTAGGGCGTTTAGTCCACTAATCCAAAAGCACAAAGCGCGTTACCATTATCTAGACAAAGTCAAAAAGCTCCATTACAGTTCGTAAAAACATGTCAAACAATGTTTTCAATCAATCCTTAGGTTTTTTTTAAAATCATAAATATGCAGTAATAATACAACCGGACAATAGCGCTTCCATTACAGAGGAAAAGGAACGACCGGCGTGCCCGAGAGGTCAACATCTCATTGTCCTCTTGCGAGCCACCTAATCAAACTGGTCTTATTCGACTCCCTTTCTCAATAGAAGTCTGGAAACAACTTCTGAAGACTGTTGACATCTGCTGGAAGCCTTGAAGTGCAATTTGACCCCACAGACACTTGATATTAGATAGAGGCTGAATTGAAAACTACAATTTCCCACTTCCTGGTAGGATTTTTTTCTCAGGTTTTAGCCTGCTTTATGAGTTCTGTTATACTCAGACATTATTTTAACAGTTTTGGAAACTTTAGAGTTTTCTATCCAAAACTACACACTATATGCATATCATAGCTTCTGGGCCTGAGTAACAGGCAGTTTACTTTGGGCACACTTTTCATCCAAACTTCCCAATGCTGCCCCCTATCCCAAACAGGTTAATGAAAAAAAGGCCATGTGTGAATGTCTATTGGGATAGCCTGCTCCTGTAACAACAGAACAAACAGAAAAATACTATCAACTTGAGACCTAAATATCCCTGGATAAGCGCTCACAATAATGTTAGTATTTACTAACTACAGTCGTATAGGCCACTAAGCCACTTGCTCAATGGGGAAAGTTTCATTTCCCCTTGGACATAATCTTGTGAGAAAGGTGTGATTTTGATGCGCAGGCAGTCTGACTTGCGTGAAAGCCAGTTGCTGTCGTGAGTCTATATTGCCTTCATAGAGGAAAATGAGGACTTGCAGGTGTAAGTCGATCCAAACATTGTTAGGACATAAAATTCAATTTTCTTTATTGTGCTGTATTCCTCTGAGCATGTCACCCAAAACTCACACAGGGATTCAGCACTCCTGAGCGCATTCCTGATTTGTCTCAATGTCTGGAATTCAATCAACTCAGCTTGAATTGCGGCCTCATCCAGAGGGTATCGTTTTCTTAGCAAGGGAGGAGTATTCTCCACCTGGGCGGACTGCGAGAGGATCACATACAAAAGCAATGATATCCTTGGGCATGCTGTAGTCTTCAAATCTGGTGGAGAAGTTGAAATCTTCCATCGCCTCTGTCACAATGCTGTTGCCTGGTCCCTCTGCCCGTCGTTTCTTTATTGTGCTGAAGGGGCAGTAGCCTAGTATTAGTATTATAAGAGGGGGAAAAAACATTTTGGTTATTATGGCTGGAATTGTTACTGTCCTGCCATGTAAAAATTACTGCCATGGCAGATTCGAATGGGACTAAAATTACCGTTATGGTGTTTTGTGCTCGTGAGCTTAATTACATTACCTGACCAATCAAACAAATCCAGTCCGAATAGGGAACAGTAGGGCCTGACCTATAGCATAACGCAATCACATCAATAAATTGCTTATTAAAAAAAAACTAACACGTGACAGCAAAATGGATGCAGATGACGTGACGAATAAACTTGAAACGGGGGAATATTTACAGGTTGCTCAGGAGGTAAAGGGAATGTTCGTGTGGAATAAATGTGACTAGTTGTGGAAAATAAAGAAGCAAGCGCTGCGTAAATATTGTGCGTGCCAAACAGGTGCTGTATAGATTACAATACAATTTCTCTGACCGTTTGAAACAATTTAAACACCAAAATTAATTATAAGCGTACCAGAAAGTCTGTAACGTTTTTTTTTTTTGTCTTTATTACATCAAAGACTAAAAACAAGTCGCATTCATTCGTGACGACCCGATTCACTGACTGAACATCTCTCCTCAGAGACAACTTCTATATTAAACACCAGGAGAAGCAAATTGATTCAGAAGATAATAAAACATGTTTACTATAGTTGTCTGTATTACTTTCTAGCACGTCAAGCTAACTGACAGAGTAGCTAGCTGGCTAGGTCTGTAGCCATTGTTCAGCTACATAGCTAGCTAGCTGGTGGATGTTTTCCTTTTGAAACCAGAGGAAAGCAACATTCACCTCCACAAATGCTGATCTCATTGATATCCATACTGAATGAAGCACTTAAGGGACCTAATGGGCGCCCTTAACTTTTTCACTTAATTGTAAGGGGGAAATTCGCCTTAAAATGTTTTGTTCAATTGACTTAAAGTTGAGGTAAAAGATGAGGGGGAAATTGACTTAAGATGTTTCATGCAACTGACCAAGTACCCCCGAGAGCCGCCCTCCAGTACCCCCCGAGAGCCGCCCTCCAGTACCCCCCGAGAGCCGCCCTCCAGTACCCCCCGAGAGCCGCCCTCCAGTACCCCCCCGAGAGCCGCCCTCCAGTACCCCCCCGAGAGCCGCCCTCCAGTACCCCCCCGAGAGCCGCCCTCCAGTACCCCCCCGAGAGCCGCCCTCCAGTACCCCCCCGAGAGCCGCCCTCCAGTACCCCCCCGAGAGCCGCCCTCCAGTACCCTCAACAGCACACATTTGTTGTAGTCCCGGACAAACGCACCTGATCCAACTCATTGAGGGCTTGATGATTATTAGTTGAGTCAGGTGTGCATGTCCAGGTCTACTGTTGAGGTTAGAGGTTGGGAAACTGTTCTAGAGCAACGGTAAACACAGCCACTTCTAAATCTTCAGCCAGTTTTCCACATCTGGTTTGAATAACTAGACACAATCGTCAAGTTTGTTATACCTGGGGCGTATTCATTACACCGATTTTAGTTTTTTTGTTTGTTGATTTTTTGCAGAACTTCTCTTAAATGGAAGCAAAAGGAATGAAACGGGAGGAAAGTGAACATCAGTCTCATTTCTTCTCTTGTTCCTCTCTTAGACTCTAGCTCTGAAGATGAAGAAGAAGCAAAAAAGGCAGCAGCTAAGGCTGCCCCGGCTAAGGCTACCCCGGCTAAGGCTGCCCCTTCAGAAGATTCGTCCTCGGATTCGAGCTCAGAGGATGAAGAAGAGGGGACAGTGAAAGTGGCACCAGCTAAGGCGACTCCTACGGGGACCCCAGGCAAGGCTGCAGAATCCTCCTCTGACTCAAGCTCAGAAGATGAGAAAGAAGCTAAGAAGCCTGTTGCCAAGGCCACTCCTGCCAAGGCCACTCCTGCCAAGGCCACTCCTGCCAAGGCCACTCCTGCCAAGGCTGCCCCTGCTAAGAAAGCCGACTCGTCAAGCTCAGGTAAAATAGACTAAATAGGACTGAGTCATTTTTAGAACTGATTACTAGAGAAGACAGAGTCCCAGATCTGTTTGTACCATCTTGCTAACTCGTGTGTCATTGTCACGCCAATGAGTTGGCAAGACAACACAGAAAGATCTGGAACTCAGCCCGGGGAAGAACATGCTTGGCTTGTTTCTTGTTTATGTTACAAAAACGTTAAACAATGCAGTATGTTGCTAATCATTCTCACCTTTTGGACCTCTCTGTGGTCTTGCGCAGGGCTTGTCTGTGGTCTTGCGCAGGGCTTGTCTGCGGTCTTGTATGCGGTCTTGCGCTGGGCTTGTCTGCGGTCTTGCGCAGGGCTTGTCTGCGGTCTTGTCTGCGGTCTTGCGCTGGGCTTGTCTGCGGTCTTGCGCTGGGCTTGTCTGCGGGCTTGCGCAGGGCTTGTCTGCGGTCTTGTCTGCGGTCTTGCGCTGGGCTTGTCTGCGGTCTTGCGCTGGGCTTGTCTGCGGGCTTGCGCTGGGCTTGTCTGCGGTCTTGCGCTGGGCTTGTCTGCGGTCTTGCGCTGGGCTTGTCTGCGGTCTTGCGCTGGGCTTGTCTGCGGGCTTGCGCTGGGCTTGTCTGCGGGCTTGCGCTGGGCTTGTCTGCGGTCTTGCGCTGGGCTTGTCTGCGGTCCTGCGCTGGGCTTGTCTGCGGTCTTGCGCAGGGCTAGTAGTTGGCTATATAGACGCCACAAACACGAGAACTATCAGATATGATATCCATGTTGCTTCTATTCTCACCCTGCACCTGTTGTTTTTAGATGGTACTCTGACATTTTTCATTAAAATAGTGGATGCAGTCATAACTAAGCTGGAAGTTGTCACTTACCTTGTATGTAAAATATTGAGTTCTTTAACCACGGATTTGTTGGCTGTTTTTCGTTGTTCTTTTGTTATCTATATTTAGAGAAACACAGTGAATGGAAGCTTTATATTACTGACTTGTCTGGGTTTGTAATATCAGACATACCCACAGACTAACTGAATCTGACATGTTCCCCTCTGTCGGTCCTGTAGACTCTGACAGCAGCTCTGAGGACGAGGCCCCAGCCAAGGCTACTGCAGCTACCAAGAAGCCTGCAGCAGCCCCCAAGGCCCCAGCCAAACCTGCTGCAGCTACCAAGAAGCCTGCAGCAGCCCCCAAGGCCCCAGCCAAACCTTCTGCAGCAGCAGCCCCCAAGGCCCCAGCCAAGGCTGCTGCAGAAAGCAGCTCAGACTCCGACTCTTCTGAAGATGAGGCTCCAGCGAAGAAGGCTACCCCGGCCCCTGTTACTAAACCAGCCTCCAAACCCGCCACCCCAGTTGTTAAACCAGCTGCTGCAGAAAGTAGCTCGGACTCCGACTCTTCTGAAGATGAGGCTCCAGCTAAGAAGGCTACCCCGGCCCCTGTTACTAAACCAGCCTCCAAACCCGCCACCCCAGTTGTTAAACCAGCTGCTGCAGAAAGCAGCTCGGACTCCGACTCTTCTGAAGATGAGGCTCCAGCTAAGAAGGCTACCCCGGCCCCTGTTACTAAACCAGCCTCCAAACCAGCCACCCCCGTGGTGAACAAACTAGCCCCAACCAAGGCCGTAGCCAAGAGCAGCTCCGATTCTGACAGCGACAGCTCGGACTCAGAGGACGAGGTCGCTGCAGCCAAAAAGACCACCAAACCTACAGCCGCAGCCAAGACTCCTGCTTCAGCCAAGACTCCTGCTTCAGCCAAAGCTGCCGAGTCCAGCAGCAGTGACGACAGCTCTAGTGATGAGGAAGAAGGTAAAGGAGTCAGCATACTTCCCATTCGAAACAGTTTGTTCGTATATTATGACGTTTTGGTCTTCGGCAAGTATTATTATTATTTTTTTTTACATCTAGTCAAGCTGAAGTAGGTAGCCAAAGTCTACGCTAGAGTCCTTCACGGGTCCAAAAAGTTGGACCGGTTCCAACGTGGACCTGGGGCTTTCCCCACCCGTACCTGATATGTATGAATAAATACAGACCTGTTCCGAACAGACCCGAGGACAGCTCAATCCGTTCCGTATAGACCTGGTCTAGATCGTATAGATCGGACCCGGTCCGATCCAGGTGAGGGAAGCAGAAAAGTTCATTTTGAAGCTACTTTATTAAAGCGTGAGGGAGAGGAGGTAGAGAGGTGACGCTCTAGCAGGGGTCGTGCTGTGTAGCCTAACTTTTGCCACACAGAGGCTTTTGAGGCTCTATGACTAGCCTATTGCTGATTTGATGACCTTATGATTGGCCAACTACAACAAGCTACACGTGCTACTTGTGAAAAGAGCAGCAGTATAAATTATACGATTTTACTCTACTGCAGCAGTCGCATTCGAGTCTTCCTGGACAATTCAGTTGAAATTACATATTGACATTACCCGTGATAATCATATCAGATCCGACTTAGACTTGTGATATTATTTTGATTTCTGGATCCGGACCTGCTCAGGTCCCGGATTGGGTTTTGGGTACAGGTGGCTCTGTGAAGATCTCTAGTCTACGCCCCTTCGTCGTTGATTGGTCAACAGTAGAGAGTTCTTCATTTTAACTGTTTGTCATTCATCGAGAGACTACTCCTTTTTTCATAAACGTCAAAATTAATGATAGATTTCTTGCTTTGTCTTGTATTAATTCTGACTACTTTGAGGAAGTGTATACTGTCTACGGCGTATCAATATGGACAAGCGAAGGTCTTTTTAAGCGAGCATGCCAGCTAGACGCTGACCGAAGCTGATGCCTTCAGAAGGCAGACTCTTTCTCTCATGGTGTTACTGCACTGTGACCTAGGCCTACATGTATTTTGATTCATGTACTGTGTAGGCCTATTTTATTGTTGTGTATCATATCTGTTTTATATTTTGAGGTTGCTTGTTAGTAAGCATTTCATTGCATTTGTTTCCGTATCACCAATTTAACCTTGCAGCAGCAACCCCAGCCTCGGCTAAGAAGGCAGCTACCCCAGCCTCGGCTAAGAAGGCAGCTACCCCAGCCTCGGCTAAGAAGGCAGCTACCCCAGCCTCGGCTAAGAAGGCAGCTACCCCAGCCTCGGCTAAGAAGGCAGCTACCCCAGCCTCGGCTAAGAAGGCAGCTACCCCAGCCTCGGCTAAGAAGGCAGCAGAATCCACCTCCGACTCCTCCGACAGTTCTGACTCGGATACTGAAACCAAGACGACGCCTGCTAAGCCTGCTCTGACCAATGGGAAGCCAGCTACACCTAATGCCTCCACCCCTGCTGCCAAGGCAACGACACCGGCCAAGGCTGCCGAGTCTTCATCGTCCCAGGACAGTAGCTCCGAGGAAGAGGAGGCGAAAGCAGTCGCCACTCCCATCACTAACGGTGAGCTTTTAACTCTAGAAGGTACAGTCTGGAATCTGGTCTATGGTCATTTCAATTCATGATATTTACCCATTGATTCTTAAAGAATATAACTTATCAATTAGTGATTGGGGGGGGATCGATAGTTACATATTGGGATATTATTTTTGATGTATCGTTTTGACATCGTAATATTGTTTTTGCGCTAGTTAGCCGTACCTGCAGCAAAACTCATGTTTATATCCCCTTCATAGTTCGTCTTTTTACATGGGGAGCCAATTTGTTTCGACACTTATTTCCTTGACTAAACTTTGTTTTCTAACGGCGATCTCTTGTCCCTCTGCAGAAGACTTATAGTGACCAATATGTCTGGAACATCGACACACAATAAAATCACAGTATCGAAGCCCAGTACATATACAGTTGAAGTCGGAAGTTTACATACACTTAGGTTGGAGTCATTAAAACTCGTTTTTCAACCACTCCACACATTTCTTGTTAACAAACTATAGTTTTGGCAAGTCGGTTAGGACGTCTACTTTGTGCATGACAGAAGGCATTTTTCCAACAATTGTTTACAGACAGATTATTTCACTTATAATTCACTGTATCACAATTCCATTGGGTCAGAAGTTTACATACACTAAGTTGACTGTGCCTTTAAACAGCTTGGAAAATTCCAGACAATGATGTCATGGCTTTAGAAGCTTCTGATAGGCTAATTGACATAATTTGAGTCAATTGGAGGTGTACCTGTGGATGTATTTCAAGGCCTACCTTCAAACTCAGTGCCTCTTTGCGTGACATCATGGAAAAACCTAAATAAATCAGCCAAGACAAAAATTGTAGACCTCCACAAGTCTGGTTCATCCTTGGGAGCAATTTCCAAACGCCTGAAGGTACCACGTTCATCTGTACAAACAATAGTACGCAAGTATAAACACCATGGGACCACGCAGCCGTCATACCGCTCAGGAAGGAGACGCATTCTGTCTCCTAGAGATGAACGTACTTTGGTGCGAAAAGTGCAAATCAATCCCAGAACAGCAGCAAAGGACCTTGTGAAGATGCTGGAGGATACAGGTACAAAAGTATCTATATCCACAGTAAAACGAGTCCTATATCGACATAACCTGAAAGGCTGCTCAGCAAGGAAGAAGCCACTGCTCCAAAACTGCCATAAAAAAGCCAGACTACGATTTGCAACTGCATTTGGGGACAAATATCGTACTTTTTGAAGAAATATCCTCTGGTCTGATGAAATAGAACTGTTTGGCCATAATGACCATCGTTATGTTTGGAGGAAAAAGGGGGAGGCTTGCAAGCCAAAGAACACTATCCCAACCGTGAAGCACGGGGGTGGCAGCATCATGTTGTGGGGGTGCTTTGCTGCAGGAGGGGCTGGTGCACTTCACAAAATAGATGGCATCATGAGAAATTAAAATTATGTGGATATATAGAAGCAACATCTCAAGACATCAGTCAGGAAGTTAAAGCTTGGTCGCAAATGGGTCTTCCAAATGAACAATGACCCCAAGCATACTGCCAAAGTTGTGGCAAAAAGTCAAGGTATTGGAGTGGCCATCACAAAGCCCTGACCTCAATCCTATAGAACGTTTGTGGGCAGAACTGAAAAAGCGTGTGCGAGCAAGGAGGCCTACAAACCTGACTCAGTTCCACCAGCTCTGTCAGGAGGAATGGGCCAAAATTCACCCAACTTACTGTGGGAAGCTTGTGGAAGGCTACCCGACACGTTTGACCCAAGTTAAACAATTTAAAGGCAATGCTACCAAATACTAATTAAGTGCATGTAAACTTCTGACCCACTGGAAATGTGATGAAAGAAATAACAGCTGAAATAAATCATTCTCTCTACTATTATTCTGACATTTCACATTCTTAAAATAAAGTGGTGATCCTAACTGACCTAAAACAGAGATTTTTTTACTAGGATTAAATGTCAGGAATTGTGAAAAACTGAGTTTAAATGTATTTGGCGAAGGTGTATGTAAACTTCCGACTTCAACTGTAGAATTGTCAGAATCCCAATACATATCGTATCAGTACCTAAGTATGGTGATAATATCGTATTGTGAAGTCCCTGGCAATTCCCAGCCCTACTATCAATGTCTTGTGAGTTTTTAGTATAGTTGTCCAATGTGTTGAGTGTCAGTTTACAAGGTCAAGGGAAATATATTTTGTAGTCATTTACCAAGAAGGGGTAAAATTTACCAATTTGTGTCGCAGTAGCACACCAGTGTCCTGGGTTGTTGTGTCCTGCTTGGGCTTTCTAGTCTTCTCCTTTTTAAATGGGCAAGTCAGTAAATATTTCAGAATTCCTTCTCATGTCATCCTCACTAAGGGTTGAATTATTTTAGAAACCAAGGTAGGACAGTTTTCTCAATGTCCCCCCCGTCTTCTCTCCCTCCACAGGCACGGTAAATGACAAGAGAAAGAGGGATGGAGAAGACTCGTCTTCTGAGAGCGAGGAAGAGGAAGTAACGACTCCTAAAAACAAGAAAGTAGTTCCATCACCACAGACTTTCCCCAAAGTCTCTAAGAAGGTGAGACCTCGTCAGACTGGCTGGGTTCAGAGCTGGGATTGGCTGGCTGGCTGGCTGGCTCGCTGGGTGGGTGGGTGGCTTGCTGGGTGGGTGGCTTGCTGGGTGGGTGGCTTGCTGGGTGGCTGGCTGGCTGGCTGGCTGGCTGGCTGGCTGGCTGGCTGGCTGGCTGGCTGGCTGGCTGCTGGGTGGCTGCTGGGTGGCTGCTAGGTTGTATTCATAACAATGTATTTGTTATGATGGCGTAAGTCTCAGTATTCAGAAATGTGTCCTAACAATGATTCTGGATGTGTAGCTCTATATATATATATATATCCACCAATATCTGGATCTGTAGCTCTATATATATATCCACCAACATCTGGATCTGTAGCTCTATATATATATATATATCCACCAATATCTGGATCTGTAGCTCTATATATATATATATCCACCAACATCTGGATCTGTAGCTCTATATATATATATATCCACCAATATCTGGATCTGTAGCTCTATATATATATATATATATATATATCCACCAACATCTGGATCTGTAGCTCTATATATATATATATCCACCAACATCTGGATCTGTAGCTCTATATATATATATATCCACCAACATCTGGATCTGTAGCTCTATATATATATATATCCACCAACATCTGGATCTGTAGCTCTATATATATATATATATATCCACCAACATCTGGATCTGTAGCTCTATATATATATATATCCACCAACATCTGGATCTGTAGCTCTATATATATATATATATATATCCACCAATATCTGGATCTGTAGCTCTATATATATATATATATATCCACCAATATCTGGATCTGTAGCTCTATATATATATATATCCACCAACATCTGGATCTGTAGCTCTATATATATATATATCCACCAACATCTGGATCTGTAGCTCTATATATATATATATCCACCAACATCTGGATCTGTAGCTCTATATATATATATATATCCACCAATATCTGGATCTGTAGCTCTATATATATATATATATCCACCAATATCTGGATCTGTAGCTCTATATATATATATATCCACCAATATCTGGATCTGTAGCTCTATATATATATATATATCCACCAATATCTGGATCTGTAGCTCTATATATATATATATCCACCAACATCTGGATCTGTAGCTCTATATATATATATATCCACCAACATCTGGATCTGTAGCTCTATATATATATATATATATATCCACCAATATCTGGATCTGTAGCTCTATATATATATATATCCACCAACATCTGGATCTGTAGCTCTATATATATATATATATCCACCAATATCTGGATCTGTAGCTCTATATATATATATATATCCACCAATATCTGGATCTGTAGCTCTATATATATATATATCCACCAATATCTGGATCTGTAGCTCTATATATATATATACACCAATATCTGGATCTGTAGCTCTATATATATATATATCCACCAACATCTGGATCTGTAGCTCTATATATATATATATCCACCAACATCTGGATCTGTAGCTCTATATATATATATATATCCACCAACATCTGGATCTGTAGCTCTATATATATATATATATCCACCAACATCTGGATCTGTAGCTCTATATATATATATATATCCACCAATATCTGGATCTGTAGCTCTATATATATATATATCCACCAACATCTGGATCTGTAGCTCTATATATATATATATATCCACCAATATCTGGATCTGTAGCTCTATATATATATATATATCCACCAATATCTGGATCTGTAGCTCTATATATATATATATCCACCAACATCTGGATCTGTAGCTCTATATATATATATATCCACCAATATCTGGATCTGTAGCTCTATATATATATATATCCACCAACATCTGGATCTGTAGCTCTATATATATATATATCCACCAACATCTGGATCTGTAGCTCTATATATATATATATCCACCAACATCTGGATCTGTAGCTCTATATATATATATATATCCACCAACATCTGGATCTGTAGCTCTATATATATATATATATCCACCAATATCTGGATCTGTAGCTCTATATATATATATATCCACCAATATCTGGATCTGTAGCTCTATATATATATATATCCACCAACATCTGGATCTGTAGCTCTATATATATATATATCCACCAATATCTGGATCTGTAGCTCTATATATATATATATCCACCAATATCTGGATCTGTAGCTCTATATATATATATATATCCACCAACATCTGGATCTGTAGCTCTATATATATATATATATATATATATCCACCAACATCTGGATCTGTAGCTCTATATATATATATATCCACCAATATCTGGATCTGTAGCTCTATATATATATATATCCACCAATATCTGGATCTGTAGCTCTATATATATATATATATCCACCAACATCTGGATCTGTAGCTCTATATATATATATATATCCACCAACATCTGGATCTGTAGCTCTATATATATATATATATCCACCAACATCTGGATCTGTAGCTCTATATATATATATATATATCCACCAACATCTGGATCTGTAGCTCTATATATATATATATCCACCAACATCTGGATCTGTAGCTCTATATATATATATATCCACCAATATCTGGATCTGTAGCTCTATATATATATATATATATATCCACCAACATCTGGATCTGTAGCTCTATATATATATATATCCACCAATATCTGGATCTGTAGCTCTATATATATATATATCCACCAACATCTGGATCTGTAGCTCTATATATATATATATCCACCAACATCTGGATCTGTAGCTCTATATATATATATATCCACCAACATCTGGATCTGTAGCTCTATATATATATATATATCCACCAACATCTGGATCTGTAGCTCTATATATATATATATCCACCAACATCTGGATCTGTAGCTCTATATATATATATATATATCCACCAACATCTGGATCTGTAGCTCTATATATATATATATATCCACCAACATCTGGATCTGTAGCTCTATATATATATATATATATATCCACCAATATCTGGATCTGTAGCTCTATATATATATATATATATATATATCCACCAACATCTGGATCTGTAGCTCTATATATATATATATCCACCAATATCTGGATCTGTAGCTCTATATATATATATATCCACCAACATCTGGATCTGTAGCTCTATATATATATATATATCCACCAATATCTGGATCTGTAGCTCTATATATATATATATATCCACCAACATCTGGATCTGTAGCTCTATATATATATATATATATATCCACCAACATCTGGATCTGTAGCTCTATATATATATATATCCACCAATATCTGGATCTGTAGCTCTATATATATATATATCCACCAATATCTGGATCTGTAGCTCTATATATATATATATATCCACCAACATCTGGATCTGTAGCTCTATATATATATATATATCCACCAACATCTGGATCTGTAGCTCTATATATATATATATATCCACCAACATCTGGATCTGTAGCTCTATATATATATATATCCACCAACATCTGGATCTGTAGCTCTATATATATATATATCCACCAATATCTGGATCTGTAGCTCTATATATATATATATATATATATATATATATCCACCAACATCTGGATCTGTAGCTCTATATATATATATATCCACCAATATCTGGATCTGTAGCTCTATATATATATATATCCACCAACATCTGGATCTGTAGCTCTATATATATATATATCCACCAACATCTGGATCTGTAGCTCTATATATATATATATCCACCAACATCTGGATCTGTAGCTCTATATATATATATATATCCACCAACATCTGGATCTGTAGCTCTATATATATATATATCCACCAACATCTGGATCTGTAGCTCTATATATATATATATATATCCACCAACATCTGGATCTGTAGCTCTATATATATATATATATCCACCAACATCTGGATCTGTAGCTCTATATATATATATATATCCACCAACATCTGGATCTGTAGCTCTATATATATATATATATATATCCACCAATATCTGGATCTGTAGCTCTATATATATATATATATATATATATATATCCACCAACATCTGGATCTGTAGCTCTATATATATATATCCACCAACATCTGGATCTGTAGCTCTATATATATATATATCCACCAATATCTGGATCTGTAGCTCTATATATATATATATCCACCAATATCTGGATCTGTAGCTCTATATATATATATATATCCACCAATATCTGGATCTGTAGCTCTATATATATATATATATCCACCAATATCTGGATCTGTAGCTCTATATATATATATATATCCACCAACATCTGGATCTGTAGCTCTATATATATATATATCCACCAATATCTGGATCTGTAGCTCTATATATATATATATATATATATCCACCAACATCTGGATCTGTAGCTCTATATATATATATATCCACCAACATCTGGATCTGTAGCTCTATATATATATATATCCACCAACATCTGGATCTGTAGCTCTATATATATATATATATCCACCAACATCTGGATCTGTAGCTCTATATATATATATATATCCACCAACATCTGGATCTGTAGCTCTATATATATATATATCCACCAACATCTGGATCTGTAGCTCTATATATATATATATCCACCAACATCTGGATCTGTAGCTCTATATATATATATATCCACCAACATCTGGATCTGTAGCTCTATATATATATATATCCACCAACATCTGGATCTGTAGCTCTATATATATATATATCCACCAACATCTGGATCTGTAGCTCTATATATATATATATCCACCAATATCTGGATCTGTAGCTCTATATATATATATATCCACCAATATCTGGATCTGTAGCTCTATATATATATATATCCACCAACATCTGGATCTGTAGCTCTATATATATATATATCCACCAACATCTGGATCTGTAGCTCTATATATATATATATCCACCAACATCTGGATCTGTAGCTCTATATATATATATATCCACCAACATCTGGATCTGTAGCTCTATATATATATATATCCACCAACATCTGGATCTGTAGCTCTATATATATATATATCCACCAACATCTGGATCTGTAGCTCTATATATATATATATCCACCAACATCTGGATCTGTAGCTCTATATATATATATATCCACCAACATCTGGATCTGTAGCTCTATATATATATATATATCCACCAACATCTGGATCTGTAGCTCTATATATATATATATATCCACCAACATCTGGATCTGTAGCTCTATATATATATATATATATCCACCAACATCTGGATCTGTAGCTCTATATATATATATATATCCACCAACATCTGGATCTGTAGCTCTATATATATATATATATATATCCAACATCTGGATCTGTAGCTCTATATATATATATATATCCACCAACATCTGGATCTGTAGCTCTATATATATATATATATCCACCAACATCTGGATCTGTAGCTCTATATATATATATATATATCCACCAACATCTGGATCTGTAGCTCTATATATATATATATATCCACCAATATCTGGATCTGTAGCTCTATATATATATATATCCACCAATATCTGGATCTGTAGCTCTATATATATATATATATATCCACCAACATCTGGATCTGTAGCTCTATATATATATATATCCACCAACATCTGGATCTGTAGCTCTATATATATATATATCCACCAACATCTGGATCTGTAGCTCTATATATATATATATCCACCAACATCTGGATCTGTAGCTCTATATATATATATATCCAACATCTGGATCTGTAGCTCTATATATATATATATCCACCAACATCTGGATCTGTAGCTCTATATATATATATCCACCAACATCTGGATCTGTAGCTCTATATATATATATATATATATATATCCACCAATATCTGGATCTGTAGCTCTATATATATATATATCCACCAATATCTGGATCTGTAGCTCTATATATATATATATATCCACCAACATCTGGATCTGTAGCTCTATATATATATATCCACCAACATCTGGATCTGTAGCTCTATATATATATATATATATCCACCAATATCTGGATCTGTAGCTCTATATATATATATATCCACCAACATCTGGATCTGTAGCTCTATATATATATCCACCAACATCTGGATCTGTAGCTCTATATATATATATATATATCCACCAATATCTGGATCTGTAGCTCTATATATATATATATCCACCAATATCTGGATCTGTAGCTCTATATATATATATATCCACCAACATCTGGATCTGTAGCTCTATATATATATATATCCACCAACATCTGGATCTGTAGCTCTATATATATATATATCCACCAACATCTGGATCTGTAGCTCTATATATATATATATATCCACCAACATCTGGATCTGTAGCTCTATATATATATCCACCAACATCTGGATCTGTAGCTCTATATATATATATATATATATATCCACCAATATCTGGATCTGTAGCTCTATATATATATATATCCACCAATATCTGGATCTGTAGCTCTATATATATATATATCCACCAACATCTGGATCTGTAGCTCTATATATATATATATATATCCACCAACATCTGGATCTGTAGCTCTATATATATATATATCCACCAACATCTGGATCTGTAGCTCTATATATATATATATCCACCAACATCTGGATCTGTAGCTCTATATATATATATATCCACCAACATCTGGATCTGTAGCTCTATATATATATATATATCCACCAACATCTGGATCTGTAGCTCTATATATATATATATATATATATATATCCAACATCTGGATCTGTAGCTCTATATATATATATATATCCACCAACATCTGGATCTGTAGCTCTATATATATATATATATATCCACCAACATCTGGATCTGTAGCTCTATATATATATATATATATCCACCAACATCTGGATCTGTAGCTCTATATATATATATATATCCACCAATATCTGGATCTGTAGCTCTATATATATATATATCCACCAATATCTGGATCTGTAGCTCTATATATATATATATATATCCACCAACATCTGGATCTGTAGCTCTATATATATATATATATCCACCAACATCTGGATCTGTAGCTCTATATATATATATATATATATCCAACATCTGGATCTGTAGCTCTATATATATATATCCACCAACATCTGGATCTGTAGCTCTATATATATATATCCACCAATATCTGGATCTGTAGCTCTATATATATATATATATATCCACCAATATCTGGATCTGTAGCTCTATATATATATATATCCACCAACATCTGGATCTGTAGCTCTATATATATATATATCCACCAACATCTGGATCTGTAGCTCTATATATATATATATCCACCAATATCTGGATCTGTAGCTCTATATATATATATATCCACCAACATCTGGATCTGTAGCTCTATATATATATATATCCACCAACATCTGGATCTGTAGCTCTATATATATATATATCCACCAACATCTGGATCTGTAGCTCTATATATATATATATATATCCAACAACATCTATTCATGCCAGACTACCATTGCAGCGCTACAGATCCAGAATCAATGTCGGAGCCCATTTCTGAATGAATATACACACACACACACACACACACACACACACACACACACACACACACACACGTGTGTTTGTGAATAAAGGCTTTGGGCTGTATACAGAACAGAGGTGCATTGTGGTATTAACTGCTGTGTGGCGTTGTCAGATGCCGACTGAACTAAACCCCTCATTCTCTCTGTGACCATCTGTGTCTCACGGTCTGTGTGTCCCTCTAAAGATCAATGTACCTTTCCGTAGAATAGTAGAGGAGGACATTGAGGTGGACAACCGTCTGGCGGACAACTCCTTCGATGCCAAGGTGAGTTTATCTACACACTCCCCTGTCCCTCTGCCGTGTCTACACTCCCCCGTCCCTCTGCCGTGTCTACACTCCCCCGTCCCTCTGCCGTGTCTACACTCCCCCGTCCCTCTGCCGTGTCTACACTCCCCCGTCCCTCTGCCGTGTCTACACTCCCCCGTCCCTCTGCCGTGTCTACACTCCCCCGTCCCTCTGCCGTGTCTACACTCCCCCGTCCCTCTGCCGTGTCTACACTCCCCCGTCCCTCTGCCGTGTCTACACTCCCCCGTCCCTCTGCCGTGTCTACACTCCCCCGTCCCTCTGCCGTGTCTACACTCCCCCGTCCCTCTGCCGTGTCTACACTCCCCCGTCCCTCTGCCGTGTCTACACTCCCCCGTCCCTCTGCCGTGTCTACACTCCCCCGTCCCTCTGCCGTGTCTACACTCCCCCGTCCCTCTGCCGTGTCTACACTCCCCCGTCCCTCTGCCGTGTCTACACTCCCCCGTCCCTCTGCCGTGTCTACACTCCCCCGTCCCTCTGCCGTGTCTACACTCCCCCGTCCCTCTGCCGTGTCTACACTCCCCCGTCCCTCTGCCGTGTCTACACTCCCCCGTCCCTCTGCCGTGTCTACACTCCCCCGCCCCTCTGCCGTGTCTACACTCCCCCGTCCCTCTGCCGTGTCTACATGAAATGAGAGGCCAGCACTCGCTTGATTCAGTTGCAATTTAAGGTTATTTTCTTTTACACAATGTTGTAATTGAACGCACTGTGTGTAAAGCCCCTCATCTGAACACCCATTACAGCTCTCCCAAGTAGTGCATCCTAGAAACCATCTGTTTCTGTTTACGTTCTGTACGGTCAGGTATGTGGATCAGAACCACACCTGTACCGGAGGAATCTCAATATAATACAAGATGAGAAGCGGTTAGTTAAAAAAAAAAAATGTTAAAAAGTGTTTGCTTTTTCTCCCCAATTTCGTGGTATCCAATTGGTAGTTAGTCTTGTCCCAACGCTGCAACTTCCATACGGACTCGGTAGAGGCGAAGGTCGAGATCCGTGCGTCCTCCGAAACACCCAACCAAGCCGCACTGCTTCTTGACACAATGCCCGCTTAACCCGGAAGCCAGCCGCACCAATGTGTCAGAGGAAACACCGTACACCTGGAGACCGTGCTAGCGTGCACTGCGCCCGGCCCCCCACAGGAGTCGCTAGTGCGCCGCCCCATGGGTCTCCCGGTCGTGCCCGGCTGAGACAGAGCCTGGACTAGAACCCAGAGTCTCTAGTGGCACAGAGCCTGGACTAGAACCCAGAGTCTCTAGTGGCACAGAGCCTGGACTAGAACCCAGAGTCTCTAGTGGCACAGAGCCTGGACTAGAACCCAGAGTCTCTAGTGGCACAGAGCCTGGACTAGAACCCAGAGTCTCTAGTGGCACAGAGCCTGGACTAGAACCCAGAGTCTCTAGTGGCACAGAGCCTGGACTAGAACCCAGAGTCTCTAGTGGCACAGAGCCTGGACTAGAACCCAGAGTCTCTAGTGGCACAGAGCCTGGACTAGAACCCAGAGTCTCTAGTGGCACAGAGCCTGGACTAGAACCCAGAGTCTCTAGTGGCACAGAGCCTGGACTAGAACCCAGAGTCTCTAGTGGCACAGAGCCTGGACTAGAACCCAGAGTCTCTAGTGGCACAGAGCCTGGACTAGAACCCAGAGTCTCTAGTGGCACAGAGCCTGGACTAGAACCCAGAGTCTCTAGTGGCACAGAGCCTGGACTAGAACCCAGAGTCTCTAGTGGCACAGAGCCTGGACTAGAACCCAGAGTCTCTAGTGGCACAGAGCCTGGACTAGAACCCAGAGTCTCTAGTGGCACAGAGCCTGGACTAGAACCCAGAGTCTCTAGTGGCACAGAGCCTGGACTAGAACCCAGAATCTCTAGTGGCACAGAGCCTGGACTAGAACCCAGAATCTCTAGTGGCACAGAGCCTGGACTAGAACCCAGAATCTCTAGTGGCACAGAGCCTGGACTAGAACCCAGAGTCTCTAGTGGCACAGAGCCTGGACTAGAACCCAGAATCTCTAGTGGCACAGAGCCTGGACTAGAACCCAGAATCTCTAGTGGCACAGAGCCTTAGACCACTGAGACAGAGCCTGGACTAGAACCCAGAATCTCTAGTGGCACAGAGCCTGGACTAGAACCCAGAGTCTCTAATGGCACAGAGCCTTAGACCACTGAGACAGAGCCTGGACTAGAACCCAGAATCTCTAGTGGCACAGAGCCTGGACTAGAACCCAGAATCTCTAGTGGCACAGAGCCTGGACTAGAACCCAGAATCTCTAATGGCACAGAGCCTGGACTAGAACCCAGAATCTCTAGTGGCACAGAGCCTGGACTAGAACCCAGAATCTCTAGTGGCACAGAGCCTGGACTAGAACCCAGAGTCTCTAGTGGCACAGAGCCTGGACTAGAACCCAGAATCTCTAGTGGCACAGAGCCTGGACTAGAACCCAGAGTCTCTAGTGGCACAGAGCCTGGACTAGAACCCAGAATCTCTAGTGGCACAGAGCCTGGACTAGAACCCAGAGTCTCTAGTGGCACAGAGCCTGGACTAGAACCCAGAGTCTCTAGTGGCACAGAGCCTGGACTAGAACCCAGAGTCTCTAGTGGCACAGAGCCTGGACTAGAACCCAGAGTCTCTAGTGGCACAGAGCCTGGACTAGAACCCAGAATCTCTAGTGGCACAGAGCCTGGACTAGAACCCAGAGTCTCTAGTGGCACAGAGCCTGGACTAGAACCCAGAATCTCTAGTGGCACAGAGCCTGGACTAGAACCCAGAGTCTCTAGTGGCACAGAGCCTGGACTAGAACCCAGAATCTCTAGTGGCACAGAGCCTGGACTAGAACCCAGAGTCTCTAGTGGCACAGAGCCTGGACTAGAACCCAGAGTCTCTAGTGGCACAGAGCCTGGACTAGAACCCAGAGTCTCTAGTGGCACAGAGAACACTGATGCAGTGTCTTACACCACTGGTCCAGTCGGGACGCCCAAGTGGTTTAGTTTTATTTAGCTGTCGCCATCTTGGTTGTTTGAACAATGGTCCTTGGGCCAGATGAAGCTGTTCTAAAGTTGTATATTAATGCAGAGAATCACTGAATGGTTGAAACATGTATATCTCCTCGTTTCTTCTAGAAAGTATATTTGTGTTGCTTGATCTTATGCGAGGATGTCCCACCGGACACACAGTTCTGGGAGTCGGTCAGAAAACCTGTCAGTCAAGACACGCTTATGAATATTTGGCTCCCCGCCCACTCAGCCTTACTGATATTTAGAGAATTAGCATTTTCCCCGCCCACTCAGCTTTACTGATAGTTAGAGAATTAGCATTTTCCCCGCCCACTCGGCCTTACTGATAAAGCCCCTTGAATTGAATTGAATTAGCATTTTCCCCTCCCACTCAGCATTACTGATGGTTAGAGAATTAGCATTTCCCCCGCCCACTCAGCCTTACTAATAGTTAGAGAATTAGCATTTTATATTATATAATTTAGGACATAGGATACTTAGAGGTACTGCACTGTGATCCTTAGTAAAAGAGCTACAATATAAATTGTCGGTATTGTGTTGGTCCAGGGATCATGTCATTCTGGTGCTAGACATGTTTTGACTGTCTCTCTCTGCTCACCTCAGCGCGGGGCAAATGGAGACTGGGGCCAGAGGGCCAATGACGTGCTCCGCTTCACCAAGGGGAAGTCCTTCCGCCACGAGAAGACCAAGAAGAAGAGGGGAAGCTATCGTGGAGGAGCCATTTCCCAGTCCGTCAACTCCATCAGGTTCGACAGCGACTGAGAACCTAGTCACCGTTCATCATCATCATCATCACCCCTCTTCATCCTGCCGCTTGACCCCCCCCCCCCCCCCCCCAACCTGATTGAGCCGAAACATCATCAACTGAACTACCGACAGCTGATAGCTGGCTTCCTATAATTTTAGTTCATAAGTCAATGTGTTAAACCTAAAGGCTTTTTTTATGGTGTAGAAGAAGACACAAGTGGTCCTGAAATGGGGGGGGGGGGGGGGAGTGGTCTGACTGTCTCTGTGCCTTCAACGTGGTACAGATTACTAAAGGGTTAATGTCCATAGGCTGCATTTACAACATATAGCCACCAGGTGGCGGTAGTAAGCCACCCAATTCTGTGTTATCAAATTTAAAAGTGTAAACTGTTCTCAGATTTCTTTTTCTCTCAGCCATTAATCTGTTGTAATATTGTTAGCCCGGTATCTTCCCCCTTCTGTCCAGTGTGTTTTCAGTATCAACATTTTGAAATTCTCTGTTCTTGTTTTATCACTGTTTGCATTGTCAGACACATTGCGGGGGGGGGAAAGGGTTACTTGATTTTTGTGCAGACCTGGGAGTTGAATGATAAGAATCTCATGTGTTGCCGTCTCCCAACACCTGGATAAGTATTCAACCACTGCAATGTAAACTGTCTGGAACGTGTCCGTCCTTTTTATATTTTCTGCAGTCTCATGTAGACCCCATCACGGTTTAGATATGAAGGTTTTATGTACGTATTTAACCGTTTTAAGCCCGGGAAGTATCGAGGATCATCCAACTGTCATTATGAGCTCTGTAGTCTTGAAGTAATTGCCCGGGTCATGTTTAGTATACCATAACAAAACCGTTTGGAAACAGGAAAACACACTTAGTGTACAAGTTCAGGTAGTACCTACCCTTTTCACTCAGTTATAAAACATCTGCTTGCATCTGAAATGGCACCCTAATGTAGTGCACTATACAGGGAATAGGGCTCTGGTCTAAAGTAGTGCACTATACAGGGAATAGGGTGCCATTTCAGATCCTGGTGTTTATTCCTGCTGATGTGAGACTGCCCCCTGTTGGTCTGCTCGGTCGTTCGTCATTGGCTGCTGAGGTACTTCTCTTGGCCCAGCAGCTTGATTGACAGCCAGAACAGCTAACGTCAAGTTTTAATTTTGTGAATTTCAATTTCCTGTTTCTACTCGGAATGTAACCCCTTTTCTTATTGAGTCTTGTTTATTACCTGAATAAAATACTTTGTGTCCCAATTTCCTTCCTCCCTGCACATTTAAAGGCGGTATAGCAGTTCATTTCCTTTGATTTGTGAAGTAGATGAGATCGTGCAACTTCTTGGAGGATAATGGAACTAAATAAAGGAAACTTGTTAAAAATACAACCAAACATGTAAATAACCCTGAGTTGCGTCTGTTCTCTGCTTCAGTTTGCTCCTCAATTCATGCACCTTGGTTAGAGAGCGAGGTAGCGGCAGTGAATCCTTTGGACACTTAACTTTTGACCAGGACCCAGGGACGCAACCCATAACTTCATTTTTACCATAAATCAAAATTGATTGGTCACATACACAGTTTAGCATATGTTAGTTATAGCCAATGCAGCGAAATGCTTGTTCCTAGTTCCTAACTGCAGCGAAATGCTTGTTCCTAGTTCCTAACTGCAGCGAAATGCTTGTTCCTAGTTCCTAACTGCAGTAGAATGCGTGTTCCTAGTTCCTAACTGCAGTAGAATGCGTGTTCCTAGTTCCTAACTGCAGTAGAATGCGTGTTCCTAGTTCCTAACTGCAGTAGAATGCGTGTTCCTAGTTCCTAACTGCAGTAGAATGCGTGTTCCTAGTTCCTAACTGCAGTAGAATGTGTGTTCCTAGTTCCTAACTGCAGTAGAATGCGTGTTCCTAGTTCCTAACTGCAGTAGAATGCGTGTTCCTAGTTCCTAACTGCAGTAGAATGTGTGTTCCTAGTTCCTAACTGCAGTAGAATGCGTGTTCCTGTGAAACTAGATCCTGGACTTCCTGACTAGATCCCTGACTCAACACAGGAGCCCCCCAGGGGTGTGTCCTCAACCCCCTGCTGTACTCCCTGTTCACCCATGACTGCGTGGCTTTGCACGACACCGACTATCAAGTTTGCTGACGACAACCCGATTGTAGGCCTGGTAACCATCAACGACGAGTCAGCCTATAGTTTAATACACGTACAAAACGATCGTCTTTCCATCATGGCTTTTTTCCTTTTTTGTTTTACATGAAAGGGGAGGTTAACTTGGCCCCCGCAGACAATCGACTTAAGTTTCAGTCATGGGATTTTCTTTTGCTTTAACTCCTGCCACAGCCCTGAATTATGTTAAACTAATTAAAACGCGCTTAGATTATATCCCCGTCACAAGCACCACAGAACAACATTATAGCTACTGTGTTTTTGCAACAGATGAGAGATATGCATTTATTTTTATTTTTTAGAGCCGTTTCCAAAATTCCTCTTTAGAAAGTAATTTTTTTTTGTAACTTTAACGTAAGAGTTAATGTAAGGTGGGTGTCAATATTAAGTCCTAGGAGTCAATATGTAAGGTGGGGTGTAAATATTAAGTCCTAGGAGTCTATATGTACGGTGGGGTGTAAATATTAAGTCCTAGGAGTCTATATGTACGGTGGGGTGTAAATATTAAGTCCTAGGAGTCTATATGTACGGTGGGGTGTAAATATTAAGTCCTAGGAGTCTATATGTACGGTGGGGTGTAAATATTAAGTCCTAGGAGTCTATATGTACGGTGGGGTGTAAATATTAAGTCCTAGGAGTCTATATGTACGGTGGGGTGTAAATATTAAGTCCTAGGAGTCTATATGTAAGGTGGGGTGTTGATTAATGATTAAGTCAACAATCTAACCATTCACGTTCATCCTTTAGTCAAAGGAAGCAAATAAGGATAACTTGGCATTGGTTTATTAAAGGCAGACTCAGCGGTATGATGCAGAAAGTAAACAGCATAGTGGGTCAATTTCCACAGCAACTAAGAGCGTTGAAGCGCCAGAATCGACATCTCCGCTGTTTTGGTCCCGTGGCTACTACCACATTGTAACAGCTTGAAGCAAACCTGTGACCATTGCGCACAGACATTCTGTGTGAAAGTGAATTATTGCATCACGCTCATATCTGCGGTGCTGCTCGTGGCAACCTCATTTCGCTGAGTCTACCTTCAGCCAATTCAAACTAGTTGTTGAAATTCGAGCAATGATAAGATGGGCTAAAATCATAGACTGTAAAAAAAGTTTTTTATGGATGAAGCCATCACCCCCGTTGTTTCCTATGTGAGGTCTCAGTGGCGCATTTGAAGATCAGGAAGTGGCGTTTTAGCGTGTTGCGACGTCAAATTGAAGGCCGACCGGGCTCCTGCAGGCTGCCATTAGAAACTACATTATCCTTATAAGGTAGTCTCTGTGTGATTTAATGTAATCGGTTCCGAAAGTTTCCACATCCCAAAGTGGGATTAAAACGGATTTAATTGTCAATTTTTCTCAACAACTCTGTTTTGTTGTATGTGTCACACTGCTTTGCTTTATCTTGGCCAGGTCGCAGTTGTAAATGAGAACTTGTTCTCAACTGGCCTACCTGGTTAAATAAAGGTGAAAAACAAATATAAAAAAGAAAAGAAAAATGGCGTGAGGAGGTAAGGCAATAAATAGGCCATAGTAGCAAAGTAATTACAATTTAGCAGATTAACACTGGAGTGATAGATGAGCAGATGATGTAGTGATAGTAGTGATAGTGATAGTAAGTAGTGATGATGATGAGCAAAAGAGCAGCAACGTTTGTCCTGTGTAGCTGCATGCCTTTCTTTGTTTGCTGTAAATTCATACTTTTTTCAATAAACGTTAATCAAATACAACCACTGACTGTTTGCTTGTTTCTGTTTCTCCAAGATGGCAACCCAAACGACCTAGGCCTACATCGTCGGAGATTAATTTGTGCGGGAAATGTCATTTTAGTTTTGAGTTGCCAATTTAAAAAAGATCAGTTAATTCACAGGGGAGAAAACACTAAAGCTGTCTAAAGCTGGTACACCAGAGGCTTCATGGTGAGAGACTGTATGTGTGGGAGATGATTGGTTGGGAAATGAGGAAGATTAGGTTAAAGCCTATTGCAACGTTAGTTTCTCCCGTTCTTTCTATATGCTAATGGAGGCCAAGTTTGACCTAAAAAAAAAGCTTTCCAATAATTTTTAAGTCTTGAGGTAAGAAAACAATTAACTTCCAGCAATCAGATATCATTAATTTACTTAATGCCATTACTTTTGTGCTTACTTGTGATGTTAAACAAATTAGTGAATGTTTTGGAGTAGCTTCCATCAGTGTAATTGTCTGCACTTCCAATCCCCCATATATATGTTTACATACATACATACAAGATGATATATTGTCTTACAAAGTGAGAAAGTAACACTCACTCAGATCTCACTGAGTAACCTTTACTGAACTGTGTTAACTATGTCCCCAGATCTCAGCTAGTAGTGTAGTCTTAACCCACTGTGTTAACTATGTCCCCAGATCTCAGCTAGTAGTCTTGTCACCAAAAGCACTCACAAACTTCTACAGATGCATAATCGAGAACATCCTGTCGGGCTGTATCACCGCCTGGTACGGCAACTGCTCCACCCACAACCGTAAGGCTCTCCAGAGGGTAGTGAGGTCTGCACAACGCATCACCAGGGGCAAACTACCTGCCCACCAAGACACCTACACCACCCGATGTCACAGGAAGGCCATAAAGATCATCAAGGACAACAACCACCAGAGCCACTGCCTGTTCACCCCGCTATCATCCAGAAGGCGAGGTCAGTACAGGTGCATCAAAGCTGGGACCGAGAGACTGAAAAACAGCTTCTATCTCAAGGCCATCAGACTGTTAAACAGCCATCACTAACATTGAGTGGCTGCTGCCAACATACTGACTCAACACCAGCCACTTTAATAATGGAAATTGATAAAAAATGTGTCACTAGCCACTTTAAACTATGCACTTTTATGTTTACATACCCTACATTACTCATCTCATATGTATATACTGTACTCTATACCATCTACTGCATCTTGCCTATGCCGTTCTGTACCACCACTCATTCATATATCTTTATGTACATATTCTTTATCCCTTTACACTTGTGTGTATAAGGTAGTAGTTGTGGAATTGTTAGGTTAGATTACTCGTTGGTTATTACTGCATTGTCGGAACTAGAAGCACAAGCATTTCGCTACACTCGCATTAACATCTGCTAACCATGTGTATGTGACAAATAAAATTTGATTTATATAATAACCTGACCATATAAACTGTAGATATCTAACTATATAATAACCTGACTATATAAACTGTAGATATCTGACTATATAATAACCTGACTATATAAACTGTTGATATCTGACTATATAAACTGTAGATATCTGACTATATAATAACCTGACTATATACACTGTAGATATCTGACTATCTGACTATATAATAACCTGGCCACTCCAATACCTTGACTTTGTTGTCCTTAAGCCATTTTGCCACAACTTTGGAAGTATGCTTGGGGTCATTGTCCATTTGGAAGACCCATTTGTGACCAAGCTTTAACTTCCTGACTGATGTCTTGAGATGTTGCTTCAATATATCCACATACTTTCCCTTCCTCATGATGCCATCTATTTTGAGAAGTGCACCAGTCCCTCCTGCAGCAAAGCCTCCCCACAAAATGATGCTGCCACCCTCGACCAGAGGACATTTCTCCAAAAAATACGATATTTGTCCCCATGTGCAGTTGCAAACCGTAGTCTGGCTTTTGTATGGCGATTTTGGAGCAGTGGCTTCTTCCTTCCTGAGCGGCCTTTCAGGTTATGTCGATATAGGACTCGTTTTACTGTGGATATAGATACTTTTGTACCTTTTTCCTCCAGCATCTTCACAATGTCATTTTCTGTTGTTCTTGCTCCCAAGGATGAACCAGACTTGTGGAGGTCTACAATTTATTTTCTGAGGTCTTGGCTGATTTCATTTGATTTTCCCATGATGTCAAGCAACGAGGCACTGAGTTTGAAGGTAGGCCTTGAAATACATCCACAGGTACACCTCCAATTGACATAAATTATGTCAATTAGCCTATCAGAAGCTTCTAAAACCATGACATAATTTCCTGGAATTTTCCAAGCTGTTTAATGGCACAGTCAACTTAGTGTATGTAAACTTCTGACCTACTGGAATTGTGATACAGTGAAATAATCTGTCTGTAAACAATTGTTGGAAAAATGACTTGTCATGCACAAAGTAGACGTTCTAACCGACTTGCCAACACTATAGTTTGTTAACAAGAAATTTGTGGAGTGGTTGAAAAACTAGTTTTAATGTCTCCAACCTAAGTGTATGTAAACTTCCGACTTCAACTGTATGTAAACTGTAGATACCTGACTGTATAATACGTGTCTCTTGTTGTGCTTCAGGAAGAGGAGGACTTTTGGAGAGGTTCTCCAGAAGCTCTATTTGGAACCTCTGACTGAAGGAGAAGAACAGAGGAAAATGGCCTAAACTGTATGCTCGCTTCTCACCTCAATGTACATGATATTAGCATCAAGTAGGAGGTGTTGTACTTTGTGTCCACCTCTGGTATTAAAGAGATCGTTTCAACAGCACTAAACTATGACTAGTTGGAGCCAATCCACTGTTTTGTGTAAGCTTGCTGTCCTGTTCATATCCCTTTTAATGAAATGCGCTTTCTCCTCTTCATACAGGCTACTTATCTATTTAATCTATTTAATGGGGGAGGGAGAGACAATGGTGTCATCAATGGTGAGGTTTCCAGCTTTGGTGGTTTTGGTGTCTATGAAGAGAGGTCACTGTTAAGGACAGGAAGTGCTCCCACTTTTTAGTTCAGAAGCCCCAGCTAGCACATTTGGTTCCTTGGAAGTTGTGGGAACGTATGTTTTTGGTTTCACATTGGTTGTGGGAATGATGCTATACGTTTTCCTGACCGGTAAACGGAATGTTAAAAAAAAAAAAAAACGTTCTGAAAACAGAAGTGAACGTTTCACCTGTTCTGGCAATGTTTTATTTTTAGGTTGCAGAGAGGTTCTGAGAACGTTTTACTATGGTTCCAGAGAGGTTCTGAGAACGTTTTACTATGGTTCCAGAGAGGTTCTGAGAACGTTTTACTATGGTTCCAGCGAGGTTCTGAGAACATTTTACTTTGGTTCCTTGAAAGTTTCCCTGGCAGGTTTTATTAACGTTCTGAGAACTGAAATGATAGGTTATTTGGAGGTTTTTTGAATAACTTCCCTAAAACTTTCACTGAATGTTTCAATAAGATTTTTAATAACACTGCTAGTTTATTTTGGGTTAACTTTTATGAGAGGACACATTCAAATTAATTTCCTCAGGTAACATCTGGCATGACTTCAACACCATCATTAAGATGACACAACGGTTGTAGGCCTGATCACCGACAACAACGAGACAGCCTATAGGGAAGGAGGTCAGAGACGTGGCCGTGTGGTGCCAGGACAACAACCTCTCCCTCAACGTGATCAAGACAAAGGAGATGATTGTGGACTACAGGAAAAAGAGGACCGAGCACGCCCCCTATTCTCATCGACGGGGCTGCAGTGGAGCAGGTTGAGAGCTTCAAGTTCCTTGGTGTCCACATCAACAACAAACTAACTTGGTCCAAGCACACCAAGACAGTCGTGAAGAGGGCACGACAAAACCTATTCCCTCTCAGGAGACTGAAAAGATTTGGCATGGGTCCTCAGATACTCAAAAACTCAAAAGGTTCTACAGCTACACCATCGAGAGCATCCTGACTGGTTGCATCACCGCCTGGTATGGCAACTGCTCAGCCTCCGGTTAACCGCAAGGCACTAGAGAGGGTAGTGCGTATGGCCCAGTACATCACTGGGGCCAAGCTTCCTGCAATCCAGGACCTCTATAACAGGCGGTATCAGAGGAAGGCCCTAAACATTGTCAAAGACTCCAGCCAGCCTAGTCATAGACTGTTCTCGCGGTACCGGAGCGCCAAGTCTAGGTCCAAGAGGCTTCTAAACAGCTTCTACCCCCAAGCCAAAAGTCTACTGAACATCTAATCAAATGGCTACCCAGACTATTTGCATTGCCCCCCTCTTTTACGCCGCTGCTCCTCTCTGTTGTTATCTATGCATAATCACTTTAATAACTCTACCTACATGTATATATTACCTCAATTAACCGGTGCCCCCTGCACATTGACTCTGTACCGGTACCCCCCTGTATATAGTCTCCACATTGACTCTGTACTGGTACCCCCTGTAAATAGCCTCCACATTGACTCTGTACCGGTACCCCCTGTATATAGCCTCCACATTGACTCTGTACCGGTACCCCCTGTATATAGCCTCCACATTGACTCTGTACCGGTACCCCCTGTATATAGCCTCCACATTGACTCTGTACCGGTACCCCCTGTATATAGCCTCCACATTGACTCTGTACCGGTACCCCCTGTATATAGCCTCCACATTGACTCTGTACCGGTACCCCCTGTATATAGCCTCCACATTGACTCTGTACCGGTACCCCCTGTATATAGCCTCCACATTGACTCTGTACCGGTACCCCCTGTATATAGCCTCCACATTGACTCTGTACCGGTACCCCCTGTATATAGCCTCCACATTGACTCTGTACCGGTACCCCCTGTATATAGCCTCCACATTGACTCTGTACCGGTACCCCCTGTATATAGCCTCCACCTTGACTCTGTACCGGTACCCCCTGTATATAGCCTACACACTGACTCGGTACCGGTATCCCCTGTATATAGCCTCCACATTGACTCTGTACCGTAATACCCTGTATATAGCCTCCACATTGACTCTGTACCGTAACACCCTGTATATAGCCTCCACATTGACTCTGTACCGGTACCCCCTGTATATAGCCTCCACATTGACTCTGTACTGGTACCCCCTGTATATAGCCTCCACATTGACTCTGTACTGGTACCCCCTGTATATAGCCTCCACATTGACTCTGTACCGTAACACCCTGTATATAGCCTCCACATTGACTCTGTACCTGTATATAGCCTCCACATTGACTCTGTACCGGTACCCCCTGTATATAGCCTCCACATTGACTCTGTACCGGTACCCCCTGTATATAGTCTCCACATTGACTCTGTACCGGTACCCCCTGTATATAGCCTCCACATTGACTCTGTACTGGTACCCCCTGTATATAGCCTCCACATTGACTCTGTACCAATACCCCCTGTATATAGCCTCCACATTGACTCTGTACTGGTACCCCCTGTATATAGCCTCCACATTGACTCTGTACTGGTACCCCCTGTATATAGCCTCCACATTGACTCTGTACCGGTACCCCCTGTATATAGCCTCCACATTGACTCTGTAACGGTACCCCCTGTATATAGCCTCCACATTGACTCTGTACTGGTACCCCCTGTATATAGCCTCCACATTGACTCTGTACCGGTACCCCCTGTATATAGCCTCCACATTGACTCTGTAACGGTACCCCCTGTATATAGCCTCCACATTGACTCTGTAACGGTACCCCCTGTATATAGCCTCCACATTGACTCTGTACTGGTACCCCCTGTATATAGCCTCCACTATTTTATAGTGACATTAGTGAGATTGGAATCTATAACCTTCTGTTGTCTATCCATGGAATAGATCGCATGCTTCCCAGTCAAACAGATATATTATATATATATATATATATATATATTACATATATTATTTCATCATTTTGTGACGTTTTTAGTTTGTTTTGGTATTCAGCAGGTTTTTTCCCCCCCGGCTGTTTCTTGAGGCAAGTCGAAGTTCTGATGATAATGACATTTGACAGGTTTTATATGAAATTCAGATTCCTGGATATTAGTTTGTCCCAGTTTCTGAGCAGGAGTTTCTGACTTTAAACACAAGTCATATTTGGTTCTTGGTTGCAAGATTATTTGCGTTCATTCTCCCTGACCCATTTCTGAGTTTGATGGCAGGAAGACCAAGGATGACGAATAGTGAAGAGAAACACTTCAAACTAATCTCATCCCCAACAATCACCCCTGAGTAGCCACCACACTGTGTTTTAGGGTGCTGCTGTGTGTGTGTGTGTTTTAGGGTGCTGCGGTGTGTGTGTGTGTTTTAGGGTGCTGCAGTGTGTGTGTGTTTTAGGGTGCTGCGGTGTGTGTGTGTGTTTTAGGGTGCTGCTGTGTGTGTGTGTTTTAGGGTGCTGCAGTGTGTGTGTGTTTTAGGGTGCTGCGGTGTGTGTGTGTGTTTTAGGGTGCTGCAGTGTGTGTGTGTTTTAGGGTGCTGCAGTGTGTGTGTGTTTTAGGGTGCTGCGGTGTGTGTGTGTGTTTTAGGGTGCTGCGGTGTGTGTATGTGTTTTAGGGTGCTGCAGTGTGTGTGTGTGTGTGTTTTAGGGTGCTGCGATGTGTGTGTGTGTTTTAGGGTGCTGCAGTGTGTGTGTGTTTTAGGGTGCTGCAGTGTGTGTGTGTTTTAGGGTGCTGCAGTGTGTGTGTGTTTTAGGGTGCTGCTATGTGTGTGTGTGTTTTAGGGTGCTCCAGTGTGTGTGTGTTTTAGGGTGCTGCGGTGTGTGTGTGTGTTTTAGGGTGCTGCTGTGTGTGTGTGTGTTTTAGGGTGCTGCTGTGTGTGTGTGTGTTTTAGGGTGCTGCTGTGTGTGTGTGTGTTTTAGGGTGCTGCTGTGTGTGTGTGTGTTTTAGGGTGCTGCGGTGTGTGTGTGTGTTTTAGGGTGCTGCGATGTGTGTGTGTGTTTTAGGGTGCTGCTGTGTGTGTGTGTGTTTTAGGGTGCTGCGATGTGTGTGTGTGTTTTAGGGTGCTGCGATGTGTGTGTGTTTTAGGGTGCTGCTGTGTGTGTGTGTGTTTTAGGGTGCTGCGATGTGTGTGTGTGTTTTAGGGTGCTGCAGTGTGTGTGTGTTTTAGGGTGCTGCGATGTGTGTGTGTGTTTTAGGGTGCTGCAGTGTGTGTGTGTTTTAGGGTGCTCCAGTGTGTGTGTGTTTTAGGGTGCTGCAGTGTGTGTGTGTTTTAGGGTGCTGCAGTGTGTGTGTGTGTTTTAGGGTGCTGCAGTGTGTGTGTGTGTTTTAGGGTGCTGCAGTGTGTGTGTGTGTGTGTTTTAGGGTGCTGCAGTGTGTGTGTGTGTTTTAGGGTGCTGCAGTGTGTGTGTGTGTGTGTGTGTGTTTTAGGGTGCTGCAGTGTGTGTGTGTGTTTTAGGGTGCTGCAGTGTGTGTGTGTGTGTGTGTGTGTTTTAGGGTGCTGCAGTGTGTGTGTGTGTTTTAGGGTGCTGCAGTGTGTGTGTGTGTGTGTTTTAGGGTGCTGCAGTGTGTGTGTGTGTTTTAGGGTGCTGCAGTGTGTGTGTGTGTGTGTGTGTGTGTGTTTTAGGGTGCTGCAGTGTGTGTGTGTGTTTTAGGGTGCTGCAGTGTGTGTGTGTGTGTGTTTTAGGGTGCTGCAGTGTGTGTGTGTGTTTTAGGGTGCTGCAGTGTGTGTGTGTGTGTGTGTGTGTTTTAGGGTGCTGCAGTGTGTGTGTGTGTTTTAGGGTGCTGCAGTGTGTGTGTGTGTGTGTGTGTGTTTTAGGGTGCTGCAGTGTGTGTGTATGTGTTTTAGGGTGCTGCAGTGTGTGTGTGTGTGTGTGTGTGTTTTAGGGTGCTGCAGTGTGTGTGTGTGTATGTGTTTTAGGGTGCTGCAGTGTGTGTGTGTGTGTTTTAGGGTGCTGCGATGTGTGTGTGTGTTTTAGGGTGCTGCAGTGTGTGTGTGTGTGTGTGTGTGTTTTAGGGTGCTGCAGTGTGTGTGTGTGTTTTAGGGTGCTGCAGTGTGTGTGTGTGTGTGTGTGTGTGTTTTAGGGTGCTGCAGTGTGTGTGTGTATGTGTTTTAGGGTGCTGCAGTGTGTGTGTGTATGTGTTTTAGGGTGCTGCAGTGTGTGTGTGTATGTGTTTTAGGGTGTTGCGGTGTGTGTGTGTGTTTTAGGGTGCTGCGGTGTGTGTGTGTGTTTTAGGGTGCTGCAGTGTGTGTGTGTTTTAGGGTGCTGCAGTGTGTGTGTGTGTGTGTTTTAGGGTGCTGCAGTGTGTGTGTGTGTGTGTGTGTGTTTTAGGGTGCTGCAGTGTGTGTGTGTGTGTTTTAGGGTGCTGCGATGTGTGTGTGTGTGTGTTTTAGGGTGCTACAGTGTGTGTGTGTGTTTTAGGGTGCTGCAGTGTGTGTGTGTGTGTGTTTTAGGGTGCAGCAGTGTAGATAACCCACGATAAGAGGATGGTGGCAGCAGAGTAGATAACCCACGACAACGGGATGCTGGCAGCAGAGTAGATAACCCACGATAACGGGATGCTGGCAGCAGAGTAGATAACCCACGATAACGGGATGCTGGCAGCAGAGTAGATAACCCACGATAACGGGATGCTGGCAGCAGAGTGGATAACCCACGATAAGAGGATGGTGGCAGCAGAGTAGATAACCCACGATAACGGGATGCTGGCAGCAGAGTGGATAACCCACGATAAGAGGATGGTGGCAGCAGAGTAGATAACCCACGATAACAGGATGGTGGCAGAAGAGTAGATAACCCACGATAACAGGATGCTGGCAGCAGAGTAGATAACCCACGATAACAGGATGGTGGCAGCAGAGTAGATAACCCACGATAACAGGATGCTGGCAGCAGAGTAGATAACCCACGATAACAGGATGCTGGCAGCAGAGTAGATAACCCACGATAACGGGATGGTGGCAGCAGAGTAGATAACCCACGATAACAGCATGGTGGCAGCAGAGTAGATAACCCACGATAACAGCATGGTGGCAGCAGAGTAGATAACCCACGATAACAGGATGCTGGCAGCAGCGGATAACCCACGATAACAGGATGGTGGCAGCAGAGTGGATAACCCACGATAACAGGATGGTGGCAGCAGAGTGATAACCCACGATAACAGGATGCTGGTAGCAGAGTAGATAACCCACGATAACGGGATGGTGGCAGCAGAGTAGATAACCCACGATAACAGGATGGTGGCAGCAGAGTAGATAACCCACGATAACAGGATGCTGGCAGCAGAGTAGATAACCCACGATAACAGGATGCTGGCAGCAGAGTAGATAACCCACGATAACGGGATGGTGGCAGCAGAGTAGATAACCCACGATAACGGGATGGTGGCAGCAGAGTAGATAACCCACGATAACGGGATGGTGGCAGCAGAGTAGATAACCCACGATAACGGGATGGTGGCAGCAGAGTAGATGACCCACGATAACAGGATGGTGGCAGCAGAGTAGATAACCCACGATAACAGGATGGTGGCAGCAGAGTAGATAACCCACGATAACGGGATGGTGGCAGCAGAGTAGATAACCCATGATAACAGGATGCTGGCAGCAGAGGATAACCTACGATAACGGGATGGTAGCTCCAGAGAGGATAACCCATGATAACGGGATGCTAGCAGCAGAGTGGATAACCCACGATAACGGGATGGTGGCAGCAGAGTAGATAACCCACGATAACGGGATGGTGGCAGCAGAGTAGATAACCCACGATAACAGGATGCTGGCAGCAGAGTAGATAACCCACGATAACAGGATGGTGGCAGCAGAGTGGATAACCCACGATAACAGGATGCTGGCAGCAGAGTAGATAACCCATGATAACGGGATGGTGGCAGCAGAGTAGATAACCCACGATAACAGGATGGTGGCAGCAGAGTAGATAACCCACGATAACAGGATGCTGGCAACAGAGTAGATAACCCACGATAACGGGATGCTGGCAGCAGAGTAGATAACCCACGATAACGGGATGGTGGCAGCAGAGTAGATAACCCACGATAACGGGATGGTGGCAGCAGAGTAGATAACCCACGATAACAGGATGCTGGCAGCAGAGTAGATAACCCACGATAACAGGATGCTGGCAGCAGAGTAGATAACCCACGATAACGGGATGGTGGCAGCAGAGTAGATAACCCACGATAACGGGATGGTGGCAGCAGAGTAGATAACCCACGATAACGGGATGGTGGCAGCAGAGTAGATAACCCACGATAACGGGATGGTGGCAGCAGAGTAGATGACCCACGATAACAGGATGGTGGCAGCAGAGTAGATAACCCACGATAACAGGATGGTGGCAGCAGAGTAGATAACCCACGATAACGGGATGGTGGCAGCAGAGTAGATAACCCATGATAACAGGATGCTGGCAGCAGAGGATAACCTACGATAACGGGATGGTAGCTCCAGAGAGGATAACCCATGATAACGGGATGCTAGCAGCAGAGTGGATAACCCACGATAACAGGATGCTGGCAGCAGAGTAGATAACCCACGATAACGGGATGGTGGCAGCAGAGTAGATAACCCATGATAACAGGATGCTGGCAGCAGAGTAGATAACCCACGATAACAGGATGGTGGCAGCAGAGTGGATAACCCACGATAACAGGATGCTGGTAGCAGAGTAGATAACCCACGATAACGGGATGGTGGCAGCAGAGTAGATAACCCACGATAACAGGATGGTGGCAGCAGAGTAGATAACCCACGATAACAGGATGCTGGCAGCAGAGTAGATAACCCACGATAACGGGATGCTGGCAGCAGAGTAGATAACCCACGATAACGGGATGGTGGCAGCAGAGTAGATAACCCACGATAACGGGATGGTGGCAGCAGAGTAGATAACCCACGATAACGGGATGGTGGCAGCAGAGTAGATAACCCACGATAACAGGATGGTGGCAGCAGAGTAGATGACCCACGATAACAGGATGGTGGCAGCAGAGTAGATAACCCACGATAACAGGATGGTGGCAGCAGAGTAGATAACCCACGATAACAGGATGGTGGCAGCAGAGTGGATAACCCACTATAACAGGATGGTGGCAGCAGAGTAGATAACCCACGATAACAGGATGGTGGCAGCAGAGTAGATAACCCACGATAACGGGATGGTGGCAGCAGAGTAGATAACCCATGATAACAGGATGCTGGCAGCAGAGGATAACCTACGATAACGGGATGGTAGCTCCAGAGAGGATAACCCATGATAACGGGATGCTAGCAGCAGAGTGGATAACCCACGATAACGGGATGGTGGCAGCAGAGTAGATAACCCACGATAACAGGATGGTGGCAGCAGAGTGGATAACCCACGATAACAGGATGCTGGCAGCAGAGTGGATAACCCACGATAACAGGATGCTGGCAGCAGAGTAGATAACCCACGATAACAGGATGGTGGCAGCAGAGTGGATAACCCACGATAACAGGATGCTGGCAGCAGAGTAGATAACCCACGATAACAGGATGGTGGCAGCAGAGTGGATAACCCACGATAACAGGATGCTGGCAGCAGAGTGGATAACCCACGATAACAGGATGGTGGCAGCAGAGTGGATAACCCACGATAACAGGATGCTGGCAGCAGAGTGGATAACCCACGATAACAGGATGCTGGCAGCAGAGTAGATAACCCACGATAACAGGATGGTGGCAGCAGAGTAGATAACCCACGATAACAGGATGGTGGCAGCAGAGTGGATAACCCACGATAACAGGATGCTGGCAGCAGAGTGGATAACCCACGATAACAGGATGGTGGCAGCAGAGTAGATGACCCACGATAACAGGATGGTGGCAGCAGAGTAGATAACCCACGATAACAGGATGGTGGCAGCAGAGTAGATAACCCACGATAACAGGATGGTGGCAGCAGAGTGGATAACCCACGATAACAGGATGGTGGCAGCAGAGTAGATAACCCACGATAACAGGATGGTGGCAGCAGAGTAGATAACCCACGATAACGGGATGGTGGCAGCAGAGTAGATAACCCATGATAACAGGATGCTGGCAGCAGAGGATAACCTACGATAACGGGATGGTAGCTCCAGAGAGGATAACCCATGATAACGGGATGCTAGCAGCAGAGTGGATAACCCACGATAACGGGATGGTGGCAGCAGAGTAGATAACCCACGATAACAGGATGGTGGCAGCAGAGTGGATAACCCACGATAACAGGATGCTGGCAGCAGAGTGGATAACCCACGATAACAGGATGCTGGCAGCAGAGTAGATAACCCACGATAACAGGATGGTGGCAGCAGAGTGGATAACCCACGATAACAGGATGCTGGCAGCAGAGTAGATAACCCACGATAACAGGATGGTGGCAGCAGAGTGGATAACCCACGATAACAGGATGCTGGCAGCAGAGTGGATAACCCACGATAACAGGATGCTGGCAGCAGAGTAGATAACCCACGATAACAGGATGCTGGCAGCAGAGTGGATAACCCACGATAACAGGATGCTGGCAGCAGAGTAGATAACCCACGATAACAGGATGCTGGCAGCAGAGTAGATAACCCACGATAACAGGATGCTGGCAGCAGAGTAGATAACCCACGATAACAGGATGCTGGCAGCAGAGTAGATAACCCACGATAACGGGATGGTGGCAGCAGAGTAGATAACCCATGATAACAGGATGCTGGCAGCAGAGGATAACCTACGATAACGGGATGGTAGCTCCAGAGAGGATAACCCATGATAACGGGATGCTAGCAGCAGAGTGGATAACCCACGATAACGGGATGGTGGCAGCAGAGTAGATAACCCACGATAACAGGATGGTGGCAGCAGAGTGGATAACCCACGATAACAGGATGCTGGCAGCAGAGTGGATAACCCACGATAACAGGATGCTGGCAGCAGAGTAGATAACCCACGATAACAGGATGGTGGCAGCAGAGTGGATAACCCACGATAACAGGATGCTGGCAGCAGAGTAGATAACCCACGATAACAGGATGGTGGCAGCAGAGTGGATAACCCACGATAACAGGATGCTGGCAGCAGAGTGGATAACCCACGATAACAGGATGCTGGCAGCAGAGTAGATAACCCACGATAACAGGATGCTGGCAGCAGAGTGGATAACCCACGATAACAGGATGCTGGCAGCAGAGTAGATAACCCACGATAACAGGATGCTGGCAGCAGAGTAGATAACCCACGATAACAGGATGCTGGCAGCAGAGTAGATAACCCACGATAACAGGATGCTGGCAGCAGAGTAGATGACCCACGATAACAGGATGGTGGCAGCAGAGTAGATAACCCACGATAACAGGATGGTGGCAGCAGAGTAGATAACCCACGATAACAGGATGCTGGCAGCAGAGTGGATAACCCACGATAACAGGATGCTGGCAGCAGAGTAGATAACCCACGATAACAGGATGCTGGCAGCAGAGTGGATAACCCACGATAACAGGATGGTGGCAGCAGAGTAGATAACCCACGATAACAGGATGGTGGCAGCAGAGTAGATAACCCATGATAACAGGATGCTGGCAGCAGAGTAGATAACCCACGATAACAGGATGCTGGCAGCAGAGTGGATAACCCACGATAACAGGATGCTGGCAGCAGAGTAGATAACCCACGATAACAGGATGCTGGCAGCAGAGTGGATAACCCACGATAACAGGATGGTGGCAGCAGAGTAGATAACCCACGATAACAGGATGGTGGCAGCAGAGTAGATAACCCACGATAACAGGATGGTGGCAGCAGAGTAGATGACCCACGATAACAGGATGGTGGCAGCAGAGTAGATAACCCACGATAACAGGATGGTGGCAGCAGAGTAGATAACCCACGATAACAGGATGCTGGCAGCAGAGTGGATAACCCACGATAACAGGATGCTGGCAGCAGAGTAGATAACCCACGATAACAGGATGCTGGCAGCAGAGTGGATAACCCACGATAACAGGATGGTGGCAGCAGAGTAGATAACCCACGATAACAGGATGCTGGCAGCAGAGTAGATAACCCACGATAACAGGATGCTGGCAGCAGAGTAGATAACCCACGATAACAGGATGCTGGCAGCAGAGTGGATAACCCACGATAACAGGATGCTGGCAGCAGAGTAGATAACCCACGATAACAGGATGCTGGCAGCAGAGTGGATAACCCACGATAACAGGATGGTGGCAGCAGAGTAGATAACCCACGATAACAGGATGCTGGCAGCAGAGTAGATAACCCACGATAACAGGATGCTGGCAGCAGAGTAGATAACCCACGATAACAGGATGCTGGCAGCAGAGTGGATAACCCACGATAACAGGATGCTGGCAGCAGAGTAGATAACCCACGATAACAGGATGCTGGCAGCAGAGTGGATAACCCACGATAACAGGATGCTGGCAGCAGAGTAGATAACCCACGATAACAGGATGCTGGCAGCAGAGTGGATAACCCACGATAACAGGATGCTGGCAGCAGAGTAGATAACCCACGATAACAGGATGCTGGCAGCAGAGTAGATAACCCACGATAACAGGATGCTGGCAGCAGAGTAGATAACCCACGATAACAGGATGCTGGCAGCAGAGTAGATAACCCACGATAACAGGATGCTGGCAGCAGAGTGGATAACCCACGATAACAGGATGCTGGCAGCAGAGTAGATAACCCATGATAACAGCATCTGGACATATATTACACAATATCCTAATGAACACTGTACTTTGGGACAGAATTAGGGCCTAATATGATTATATTCCTTTGTGTTTAGCAGTCAAAGATCAACCATCTAGACCTGGCCTGGGCAACTCCTGTCCTCAGGGGGCATGATTGGTGTCACACTTTTGCCCCAGCTTATACACCTGACTCCAATAATCAACTAATCACGATCTTTAGTTTAAATCAGCTGTGTTTGCAAGGGATGTGGGGAAGAGCGTGACTCCAATCAGGCCCCCCGAGGACTGGAATTGCCCAGGCCTGATAAACTATACCGGAGGTTATGAAGGTACTGTTTAACTTGGGAAAAGGTTGAGATGGTTTATTCACAGGCATTCCCCAAGACAGCATCAGTTTATTCACAGGCATTCCCCAAGACAGCATCAGTTTATTCACAGGCATTCCCCAAGACAGCATCAGTTTATTCACAGGCATTCCCCAAGATAGCATCATTGCGGCAAAACAATAAGATTCTCTGGTCTGATGAAATCAAGATTGAACTCTTTGGCCTGAATGCCAAGCGTCACTTCTGGAGGAAATCTGGCACCATCCTTACGGTGAAGCATGGTGGTGGCAGCATCATGCTGTGGGGGTGTTTTTCAGAGGCAGGGACTGAAAGACTAGTCCGGATCGAGGGAAAGATGAATGGAGCAAAGTACAGAGATCCTTGATGAAAACCTGCTCCAGAGCACTCAGGACATCAGACTGGGGTGAAGGTTCACCTTCCAACAGGATAACGACCCGAAGCACACAACCAAGACAATGCAGGAGTGGCTTCGGGACAAGTCTCTGAATGTCCTTGAGTGGCCCAGCCAGAACCCGGACTTGAACCCGATCGAACATCTCTGGAGAGACCTGAAAATAGCTGTGCAGCAACGCTCCCCATCCAACCTGACAGAGCTTGAGAGGATCTGCAGAGAAGAATGGGAGAAACTCCCCAAATACAGGTGTGCCGAGCTTGTAGAGTCATACCCTAGAACACTCAAAGATGTAATCACTGCCAAAGTACTGAGTAAAGGGTCTGAATACTTATGTAAATGAACATTAAAAAAAAAACTGTTTTTACTTTGTCATTATAGCATATTGTGTGTACATTCAGGAGGGAAAAAAACGATTTAACCCATTTTTAGAATAAGGCTGTAACGTTACAAAATGTGGAAAAAGTCAAGGGGTCTAAACACTTCCAAATGTACCGTATAGGGAATAGGGTACGGTATAGGGAATAGGGTACCGTATAGGGTATAGGGTACGGTATAGGGAATAGGGTACCATTTGAGATACAGGCCTCAGTATAATGCCCAACTAAGCACAAAGCACATTGTAGTAGATTACGTGACTAATTATGTTCCCATCATATCTGAGGTCCTAATGAGTTTAATCTCCCTTTGTTCTGATGAGATATACTGAGTTATAGTTGCCTATTGTTGGCATTTAAAAGAAGAGAAGAAAGGGGATGGAAGCCTCGGGCTGGTCTTTGTGTAGAGTAGACCACACACAGACACAGACACACAGACACACACAGACACAGACACAGACACACACAGACACAGACACACAGACACAGACACACACAGACACAGACACACAGACACAGACACACACAGACACAGACACACAGACACAGACACACAGACACACAGACACACAGACACACACAGACACACACAGACACAGACACAGACACACAGACACAGACACACAGACACACAGACACACAGACACAGACACACAGACACACAGACACACACAGACACAGACACAGACACAGACACAGACACAGACACACAGACACAGACACAGACACACAGACACAGACACACAGACACACACAGACACAGACACAGACACAGACACACAGACACAGACACACAGACACACAGACACACAGACACAGACACACAGACACACAGACACACACAGACACAGACACAGACACACAGACACAGACACACAGACACAGACACACAGACACACACAGACACAGACACAGACACACAGACACAGACACAGACACACAGACACACACAGACACAGACACACAGACACAGACACACAGACACACAGACACACACAGACACACACAGACACACACAGACACAGACACAGACACACACAGACACAGACACAGACACACAGACACACAGACACAGACACAGACACACAGACACAGACACACAGACACACACAGACACAGACACAGACACACAGACACAGACACACAGACACAGACACACAGACACACACAGACACAGACACACAGACACACACAGACACACAGACACACACAGACACAGACACAGGTCTCTAATTCTGTTTGGGAGTGGCGAAGTCCCGTGCGGTTTCTTGGGCACACTTCAACATGGCTCGTACCAACCGGGTGAAACCCATGTCTTTAGGTTTCTCTAGACCTCGCATCAGACGCTGCTTCATTATGGCTACAAACTCCTTATTACTCAGTTCTTCATTACCTGGAGGGAGGATTCAAACAAGGGGAGAGAGAGAGAGAGAAGAAGAGAGGGATTGGTAGATAGGAGGACATACAGACAGAGATGGAAGGAGAAAAAGAGGACAGACAGACAGAGATGGAAGGAGAAAAAGAGGACAGACAGACAGAGATGGGGGGGAATAAGAGGACAGAGATGGAGGGGAATAAGAGAACAGACAGATGGAATGAGAAAAAGAGGACAGATGGAATGAGAAAAAGAGGACAGACAGATGGAATGAGAAAAAGAGGACAGACAGATGGAAGGAGAATAAGAGCACACACAGACAGATGGAAGGAGAATAAGAGGACAGACAGATGGAAGGAGAATAAGAGGACAGACGGATGGAAGGAGAATAAAAGGACAGACAGACAGATGGAAGGAGAATAAGAGGACAGACAGACAGATGGAAGGAGAATAAGAGGACAGACAGACAGACAGGTGGAAGGAGAATAAGAGGACAGACAGACAGATGGAAGGAGAATAAGAGGACAGACAGACAGACAGACAGATGGAAGGAGAATAAGAGGACAGACAGACAGATGGAAGGAGAATAAGAGGACAGCCAGACAGATGGAAGGAGAATAAGAGGACAGACAGACGGAAGGAGAATAAGAGGCCAGACAGATGGAAGGAGAATAAGAGGACAGACAGACAGGTGGAAGGAGAATAAGAGGCCAGACAGATGGAAGGAGAATAAGAGGACAGACAGACAGGTGGAAGGAAAATAAGAGGACAGACAGACAGATGGAAGGAGAATAAGAGGACAGACAGACAGATGGAAGGAGAATAAGAGGACAGACAGACAGATGGAAGGAGAATAAGAGGACAGACAGACAGATGGAAGGAGAAGAAGAGGACAGACAGATGGAAGGAGATATGCATTACAATAAGGAAGGAGAGGGAGAAAAAGAGAGCGATATTGTTTTCATTAGTTAACAATAGAGATAACCATTAGTCAGGGAACAATAAAGAACACTCACACGCCTACTCACCATCGCTGTCGAACAGAGCAAACACGACGTCACACACATGATCAGACAGCTCCACTTTAGCCACCGTACGAGCTACCTGCTTCATCGTGGCTGAGAGAGAGAGATATGGAAGAGTAGAGAGAATTAAAGAATGAAGGAAAGCGAGGAGAGAGAGAGAGAGAGAGAGAGAGAGAGAGAGAGAGAGAGAGAGAGAGAGAGAGAGAGAGAGAGAGAGAGAGAGAGAGAGAGAGAGAGAGAGAGAGAGAGAGAGATACATTTACAATTGAGGCATTTAGCAGAGACTCTTATCCAGAGTGACTTCGTTAGTGCATTCATCTTAAAAAGATTTAGCATTACTGCACAAGAGTAATCAAGCAGCATGCTTCATAGTGGCTGAGAGAGAGAGAGAGGGATAGAAGAGGAAAGAGAGAACGAGAGAATGAAAATTTAGAACGACTGCAGAGAGAAGACTAATAAATAGGAAAAGGGGTGTGGACACATGAACAGGAGAGGCAGCCTGGGAGGAAGCTGGAGAGGCAGCAGGAGGTAGCTGGAGAGGCAGCAGGAGGTAGCTGGAGAGACAGCAGGAGGTAGCTGGAGAGGCAGCAGGAGGTAGCTGGAGAGGCAGCAGGAGGTAGCTGAGAGGTAGCTGGAGAGGCAGCAGGAGGCAGCCTGGGAGGCAGCTGGAGAGGCAGCAGGAGGTAGCTGGAAGCAGCAGGAGGCAGCCTGGGAGGAAGCTGGAGAGAGGCAGCAGGAGGTAGCTGGAAGCAGCAGGATGCAGCCTGGGAGGAAGCTGGAAGCAGCAGGAGGCATCCTGGGAAGAAGCTGGAGGTAGCTGGAAGCAGCAGGAGGCAGCCTGGGAGGAAGCTGGAGGTAGCTGGAAGCAGCAGGAGGCAGCCTGGGAGGAAGCTGGAAGCAGTATGAGGCAGCCTGGGAGGAAGCTGGAAGCAGCAGGAGGCAGCATGGGAGGAAGCTGCAGAGGCAGCTTGGGAGGAAGCTGGAGAGGCAGCAGGAGGCAGCCTGGGAGGAAGCTGGAGAGGCAGCAGGAGGTAGCTGGAGAGGCAGCTGGAGAGGTAGCTGGAGAGGCAGCAGGAGGTAGCTGGAGAGGCAGCAGGAGGTAGCTGGAAGCAGCATGAGGCAGCCTGGGAGTCGATGAGAGAGGAGAGGAGAGTAGAGGTCTATCCACTTGAGACTGACTGAGACAGAGAGAGAGATGAGAGAGGAGAGTAGAGGTCTATCCACTTGAGACTGGCTGAGACGGAGAGAGAGAGATGAGAGTAGAGGTCTATCCACTTGAGACTGGCTGAGACGGAGAGAGAGAGATGAGAGTAGAGGTCTATCCACTTGAGACTGGCTGAGACGGAGAGAGAGAGATGAGAGTAGAGGTCTATCCACTTGAGACTGGCTGAGACAGAGAACGAGGAGAGGAAAGGAGAGGAAGAGAGATGATAGCAGACAGAAACAGCCTGGGGGTCGAAACAGAATAAAAGAGATGAAAACAAGGTCATGAAAAGCCCATGAGCCTCTATGAGGACCATTGATCACAACACTCCAAACCAGCGACAGAAAGGAAACGAGGAAGGAGAGAGAGTGTAAAAGAAGAGAGAGAAGAAGGGATAGAGGAAGTAAAGTAGGAAAGGGGAGAGAAAGAACAATGGAAATATAGAGAATAGAGGAGGGAAATAGAGAGAATAAAGGAGGGAAATAGAGAGAATAGAGGAGGGAAACAGAGAGATTTAAAGGAGGGAAACAGAGATTTAAAGGAGGGAAACAGAGAGATTTAAAGGAGGGAAACAGAGAGATTTAAAGGAGGGAAACAGAGAGATTTAAAGGAGGGAAACAAAGAATATAGGAGGGAAACAGAGAATAGAGGAGGGAAACAGAGATATTTAAAGGAGGGAAACAGAGAGAATAGAGGGAAACAAAGAGAATAGGAGGGAAACAGAGAATAGAGGAGGGAAACAGAGATATTTAAAGGAGGGAAACAGAGAGAATAGAGGGAAACAAAGAGAATAGGAGGGAAACAGAGAATAGAGGAGGGAAACAGAGATATTTAAAGGAGGGAAACAGAGAGAATAGAGGGAAACAAAGAGAATAGGAGGGAAACAGAGAGAATAGAGGAGGGAAACAGAGGGTGATAAATGAGATGCACCAGAGAAAGAGAGAACAGTATCTGAGAAAGGAGCTCAAGAGAAAGAAAGAGAGAGATCCTGGTTTATCACTGTATAATTAATGTAAATTATTATAATCTGCACACAGAATCCAATCGATTCCAACATAATCCGCCTTCTGTGGAAATGTGCTGCAGAGACATTTACCCATTTCACAAATAGAACTAGAGAGAGAGAGAGAGACTTTGGGGGTTTATACTGAGTAAACTTGGCTCAGAGAGGAACACTGGTAGAAACATGAGGAGGTTACAGAGGCAGAAAGCTAGAGAAAGAAAAAGACAGACAGGAAAGAACACTACCCCACTGAGAGGAACAGACAGAGGAACAGACAGAGGAACAGACAGAGGAACAGACAGGGGAACAGACAGAGGGACAGACAGAGGGTCTGGTGATCCTCATAACACTACCCCACTGAGAGGAACAGACAGAGGAACAGACAGAGGGTCTGGTAATCCTCATAACACTACCCCACTGAGAGGAACAGACAGAGGAACAGACAGAGGGTCTGGTGATCCTCATAACACTACCCCACTGAGAGGAACAGACAGAGGAACAGACAGAGGAACAGACAGAGGAACAGACAGAGGGTCTGGTGGTCCTCATAACACTACCCCACTGTGAGGAACAGACAGAGGAACAGACAGAGAGTCTGGTAATCCTCATAACACTACCCCACTGAGAGGAACAGACAGAGGAACAGACAGAGGGTCTGGTAATCCTCATAACACTACCCCACTGAGAGGAACAGACAGAGGAACAGACAGAGGGTCTGGTAATCCTCATAACACTACCCCACTGAGAGGAACAGACAGAGGAACAGACAGAGGGTCTGGTAATCCTCATAACACTACCCCACTGAGAGGAACAGACAGAGGAACAGACAGAGAGTCTGGTGGTCCTCATAACACTACCCCACTGAGAGGAACAGACAGAGGAACAGACAGAGGAACAGACAGAGAGTCTGGTGATCCTCATAACACTACCCCACTGAGAGGAACAGACAGAGGAACAGACAGAGGAACAGACAGAGAGTCTGGTGATCCTCATAACACTACCCCACTGAGAGGAACAGACAGAGGAACAGACAGAGGGTCTGGTAATCCTCATACCACTACCCCACTGAGAGGAACAGACAGAGGAACAGACAGAGGAACAGACAGAGGGTCTGGTGATCCTCATACCACTACCCCACTGAGAGGAACAGACAGAGGAACAGACAGAGGAACAGACAGAGGGTCTGGTGATCCTCATACCACTACCCCACTGAGAGGAACAGACAGAGGAACAGACAGAGAGTCTGGTGATCCTCATAACACTACCCCACTGTGAGGAACAGACAGAGGAACAGACAGAGGAACAGACAGAGGGTCTGGTGATCCTCATAACACTACCCCACTGAGAGGAACAGACAGAGGAACAGACAGAGGGTCTGGTAATCCTCATAACACTACCCCACTGAGAGGAACAGACAGAGGAACAGACAGAGGGTCTGGTAATCCTCATAACACTACCCCACTGAGAGGAACAGACAGAGGAACAGACAGAGGGTCTGGTAATCCTCATAACACTACCCCACTGAGAGGAACAGACAGAGGAACAGACAGAGGGTCTGGTAATCCTCATAACACTACCCCACTGAGAGGAACAGACAGAGGAACAGACAGAGGGTCTGGTGATCCTCATAACACTACCCCACTGAGAGGAACAGACAGAGGAACAGACAGAGGGTCTGGTAATCCTCATAACACTACCCCACTGAGAGGAACAGACAGAGGAACAGACAGAGGGTCTGGTGATCCTCATACCACTACCCCACTGAGAGGAACAGACAGAGGGTCTGGTGATCCTCATACCACTACCCCACTGAGAGGAACAGACAGAGGAACAGACAGAGGGTCTGGTGATCCTCATAACACTACCCCACTGAGAGGAACAGACAGAGGGTCTGGTGATCCTCATACCACTACCCCACTGAGAGGAACAGACAGAGGAACAGACAGAGGGTCTGGTGATCCTCATACCACTACCCCACTGAGAGGAACAGACAGAGGAACAGACAGAGGAACAGACAGAGAGTCTGGTAATCCTCATAACACTACCCCACTGAGAGGAACAGACAGAGGAACAGACAGAGGGTCTGGTAATCCTCATAACACTACCCCACTGAGAGGAACAGACAGAGGGTAAAGAGAGAGAGTCTGGTGGTCCTCATAAGAGAGCCGTACACTCTAGGAGCCAGGTTTCCTCCAGAAGTGACGCTTGGCATTCAGGCCAAAAGACTTCAATCTTGGTTTCATCAGACCAGAGCATCTTGTTTCTCATGGTCGGAGAGTCTTTAGGTTCCTTTTGGCAAACTCCAATTGGGCTGTCATGTGCCTTTTACTGAGGAGTGGCTTCCGTCTGGCCACTCTACCATAAAGGCCTGATTGGTGGAGTGCTGCAGAGATGGTTGTCCTTCTGGAAGGTTCTCCCATCTCTACAGAGTAGCTCTGTCAGAGTGACCATCAGGTTGTTGGTCACCTCCCTGACCAAGGGCCTTCTCCCCCGATTGCTCAGTTTGGCTGGGATGCCAGCTCTAGGACGAGTCTTGGTGGTTCTAAACTTCTTCCATTTCAGAATGATGGAGGCCACTGTGTTATTGGGGACCTTCAATGCTGAAGAAATGTTTTGGTACCCTTCCCCAGGTCTGTGCCTCGACACAATCCTGTCTCGGAGCTCTACGGACATTTCCTTCAACCTCATGGCTTGGTTTTTGCTCTGACAAACACTGTCAACTGTGGGGCCTTATATAGACAGGTGTGTGCCTTTCCAAATCATGTCCAATCAATTGAATTTACCACAGGTGGACTCCAATCAAGTTGTAGAAACATCTCAAGGATGATCAATGGAAACAGGAAGCACCTGAGCTCAATTTCGAGTCTCATAGCAAAAGGGTCTGAATACTTACATAAATAAGGCATTTCTGTTTTTTATTTTTAATACATTTGCAAAAATGGGGTACTGTGTGTAGATTGATGAGATTATAGATTGATGAGGATTTTTATTTAATTTAATCATTTTTAGAATAAGGCTGTAATATAACAAAATGTGGAAAAAGGGACGAGGTCTGAATCATTTCCGAATGTAAACACAATAAAACAATGTAAACACGCCACAAGTCTGTGGACGCTCCTCGAACATCTCATTCAAAAATCATGGGATGTGCGAAGCTGTCATTTAAAGATTCTCAAATCTCAAATATATTTTAGATTTTGTTTAACACTTTTTTTTGGTTACTAGATGATTCCATATGTGTTATTTAATAGTTTTGATGTCTTCACTATTATTCTACAATGTAGAAAATAGTAAAAATAAAGAAAAACCCTGGAATGAGTAGGTGTGTCCAAACTTTTGACTGGTACTAATATATATATACAGTATATGACATTTGTTCGGAACTGTGTCGGGGTCTCAACTTCCTGTTGAGAGTTAGAATAGCAGTATAAAAATGAAATATAAATGTAGAAATATTTATACATATTTAGAAATTAGGTTTATTTCAACAGCAGTCACTTATTTAGTCCGTATTTTCAGAATGGTAAGTCAATGTAGTGGCCGGTTATCTAACCTGCTTACCTCAGTAAGCATGGTTGAATTACCGACCGGGGTGGGGGCCCATCGATCATCAGTTTTAGCCGACCCCCCCCCCTAAACAAAACGTTGACAATCTACACTGAACAAAAATATAAATGCAACATGCAACAATTTCCAATAATTTACTGAGTTACAGTTCATATGAGGAAATCAGTCAATTGAAATAAATTAATTAGGCCCAGATCTATGGATTTCACATGACTGGGAATACAGATATGAATGTTGTTTCACAGATACCTTTATAAAAAGGTAGGGCCGTGGATCAGAAAACCAGTCAGTATCTGGTGTGACCACCATTTGCCTCATGCAGCATGACACATCTCCTTCACATAGAGTTGATCAGGCTGTTGATTGTGGCCTGTGGAATGTTGTCTCCACTCTTCTTCAATGGCTGTGGGAAGTTGCTGGATATTGGCAGGAACACGCTGTCATACACTGTCGTACACATCGATCCAGAGCATCCCAAACATGCTCAATGGGTGACCTGTCTGGTGAGTATGCAGGCCATGGAAGAACTGGGACATTTTCAGCTTCCAGGAATTCTGAACAGATCCTTGTGACACGGGGCCGTGCGTTATCATGTTGAAACATGAGGTGATGGCGATGAATGAATGGTATGACAATGGACCACAGAATCTCTTCACGGTATCTCTGTGCATTAAAATTGCTATAGATAAAATGCAAACGTGTTTGTTGTTCATAGCTTACGTCTGCCCATACCATAACCCCACTGCCACCATGGGGCATTCTGTTCACAACGTTGACATCAGCAACCCACTCGCCCACACAACGCCATACACGCTGTCTGCCATTTGCCCGGTACAGTTGATACCAGGATTATTCCATGAAGAGCACACTTCTCCAGCGTGCCAGCGGCCATTGAAGGTGAGCATTTGCCCTCTGAAGTCGCTTACGACGGAACTGCAGTCAGGTCAAGACCCTGGTGAGGACGACGAGCATGCAGATGAGCTTCCCTGAGACGGTTTCTAATATTTTGTGCTGAAACTCTTTGGTTTGTCCTCAGACGATCCCGCAGGTGAAGAAGCTGGATGTGGAGGTCCTGGGCTGGTGTGGTCACATGGTCTGTGGCTGTGAGGCCGGTTGGAGGTACTGCAAAATTTTATAAAACGACAGGAGGCGGCTTATGGTAGAGAAATGTACTTTGAATTCTCTGGCAACAGCTCTGGTGGACATTCCAACAGTCAGCATGTCAATTGCAAGCTCCCTTAAATCTTGAGACATCTGTGGCATTGTGTTGTGTGACAAAACTGCACATTTTAGAGTGGCCTTTTATTGCCCCCAGCACAAGGTACACCTGTGTAATGATCATGCTGTTTAATCAAATTACTGATATGCCACACCTGTCAGGTGGATGGATTATCTTGGCAAAGGAGAAATGTTCACTAACAAGGATGTAAACTAATTTGTGCCTAAACTTTGAGAGAAATAAGCTTTTTTGAAAATGTAAAATATCTGGGACCTTTTATTTCAGATCATGAAACATGGGACCAACACTTTACATGTTGTGTAAATATTTTTGTTCAGTGTAAAAACTGTCAACATTTGCCTCCTATGGCAAAATGTGTAGAAATGTTGGAAATTAGCTGTAAAACTGTAAATTTTTTCATACCACCCCATGGCAAAACGTGTAGAATTGCAGTAAACTTGCTTTAAAAGGGGAACATTTTCTCACTGCATGGCAAAATGTGCAGAATTAACGGAAATGACATTTAAACATCGTTTTTTAAAATCTTCGCTGGAACGAGGGGTCCTCTAAAATGTTTTCCTCTGTAGTTCAGTTAGTAGAACATGGTCCTCTGTAGTTCAGTTAGTAGAACATGGTTCTCTGTAGTTAGTAGAACATGGTCCTCTGTAGGTCAGTTAGTAGAACATGGTCCTCTGTAGTTAGTAGAACATGGTCCTCTGCAGTTCAGTTATTAGAACATGGTCCTCTGTAGATGTTGGTAGAACATGGTTCTCTTTAGTTCAGTTAGTAGAACATGGTCCTCTATAGTTCAGTTAGTAGAACATGGTCCTCTGTAGTTCAGTTAGTAGAACATGGTCCTCTGTAGTTCAGTTAGTAGAACATGGTCCTCTGTAGTTCAGTTAGTAGAACATGGTCCTCTGTAGTTCAGTTAGTAGAACATGGTCCTCTGTAGTTCAGTTAGTAGAACATGGTCCTCTGTAGTTCAGTTAGTAGAACATGGTCCTCTGTAGTTCAGTTAGTAGAACATGGTCCTCTGTAGTTCAGTTAGTAGAACATGGTCCTCTGTAGTTCAGTTAGTAGAACATGGTCCTCTGTAGTTCAGTTAGTAGAACATGGTCCTCTGTAGTTCAGTTAGTAGAACATGGTCCTCTGTAGTTCAGTTAGTAGAACATGGTCCTCTGTAGTTTAGTTAGTAGAACATGGTCCTCTGTAGTTCAGTTAGTAGAACATGGTCCTCTGTAGTTTAGTTAGTAGAACATGGTCCTCTGTAGTTCAGTTAGTAGAACATGGTCCTCTGTAGGTCAGTTAGTGGAACATGGTCCTCTGTAGTTCAGTTAGTAGAACATGGTCCTCTGTAGTTAGTAGAACGTGGTCCTCTGTAGTTCAGTTAGTAGAACATGGTCCTCTGTAGTTCAGTTAGTAGAACGTGGTTCTCTGTAGTTCAGTTAGTAGAACATGGTCCTCTGTAGTTCAGTTAGTAGAACATGGTCGTCTGTAATTCAGTTAGTAGAACATGGTCCTCTGTAGTTCAGTTAGTAGAACATGGTCCTCTGTATTTAGTAGAACATGGTCCTCTGTAGTTCAGTTAGTAGAACATGGTCCTCTGTATTTAGTAGAACATGGTCCTCTGTAGTTCAGTTAGTAGAACGTGGTCCTCTGTATTTAGTAGAACATGGTCCTCTGTAGTTCAGGTAGTAGAACATGGTTCTCTGTAGTTCAGTTAGTAGAACATGGTCCTCTGTAGTTCAGTTAGTAGAACATGGTCCTCTGTAGGTCAGTTAGTAGAACATGGTCCTCTGTAGTTCAGTTAGTAGAACATGGTGCTCTATAGTTCAGTCAGTAGAACATGGTGCTCTATAGTTCAGTTAGTAGCACATGGTCCTCTGTAGTTCAGTTAGTAGAACATGGTCCTCTGTAGTTCAGTTAGTAGAACATGATCCTCTGTAGTTTAGTTAGTAGAACATGGTGCTCTGTAGTTCAGTTAGTAGAACATGGTCCTCTGTAGTTCAGTTAGTAGAACATGGTCCTCTGTAGTTCAGTTAGTAGAACGTGGTTCTCTGTAGTTCAGTTAGTAGAACATGGTCCTCTGTAGTTCAGTTAGTAGAACATGGTTCTCTGTAGTTCAGTTAGTAGAACATGGTCCTCTGTAGTTCAGTTAGTAGAACATGGTGCTCTGTAGTTCAGTTAGTAGAACATGGTCCTCTGTAGTTCAGTTAGTAGAACATGGTCCTCTGTAGTTAGTAGAACATGGTCCTCTGTAGTTCAGTTAGTAGAACATGGTCCTCTGTAGGTCAGTTAGTAGAACATGGTGCTCTATAGTTCAGTCAGTAGAACATGGTGCTCTCTAGTTCAGTCAGTAGAACATGGTGCTCTATAGTTCAGTTAGTAGAACATGGTCCTCTGTAGTTCAGTTAGTAGAACATGGTCCTCTGTAGTTCAGTTAGTAGAACATGGTCCCCTGTAGTTCAGTTAGTAGAACATGGTCCTCTGTAGGTCAGTTAGTAGAACATGGTCCTCTGTAGGTCAGTTAGTAGAACATGGTCCTCTGTAGTTCAGTTAGTAGAACATGGTCCCCTGTAGTTCAGTTAGTAGAACATGGTCCTCTGTAGTTCAGTTAATAGAACATGGTCCTCTGTAGTTCAGTTAGTAGAACATGGTCCTCTGTAGTTAGTAGAACATGGTCCTCTGTAGTTCAGTTAGTAGAACATGGTCGTCTGTAGTTCAGTTAGTAGAACATGGTCCTCTGTAGTTCAGTCAGTAGAACATGGTCTTCTGTAGTTCAGTTAGTAGAACATGGTCCTCTGTAGTTCAGTTAGTAGAACATGGTCCTCTGTAGTTAGTAGAACGTGGTCCTCTGTAGTTAGTAGAACATGGTTCTCTGTAGTTCAGTTAGTAGAACATGGTCCTCTGTAGTTCAGTTAGTAGAACATGGTTCTCTGTAGTTCAGTTAGTAGAACATGGTCCTCTGTAGTTCAGTTAGTAAAACATGGTCCCCTGTAGTTCAGTTAGTAGAACATGGTCCTCTGTAGTTAGTAGAACATGGTCCTCTATAGTTCAGTTAGTAGAACATGGTCCTCTGTAGTTTAGTTAGTAGAACATGGTCCTCTGTAGTTCAGTTAGTAGAACATGGTCCTCTGTAGTTCAGTTAGTAGAACATGGTCCTCTGTAGTTAGTAGAACATGGTGCTCTGTAGTTCAGTTAGTAGAACATGGTCCTCTGTAGTTCAGTTAGTAGAACATGGTCCTCTGTAGTTCAGTTAGTAGAACATGGTCCTCTGTAGTTCAGTTAGTAGAACATGGTCCTCTGTAGTTCAGTTAGTAGAACATGGTCCTCTGTAGTTCAGTTAGTAGAACATGGTCCTCTGTAGTTAGTAGGACGTGGTCCTCTGTAGTTCAGTTAGTAGAACATGGTCCTCTGTAGTTCAGTTAGTAGAACATGGTCCTCTGTAGTTCAGTTAGTAGAACATGGTTCTCTGTAGTTCAGTTAGTAGAACATGGTCCTCTGTAGTTCAGTTAGTAGAACATGGTCCTCTGTAGTTCAGTTAGTAGAACATGGTTCTCTGTAGTTCAGTTAGTAGAACATGGTCCTCTGTAGTTCAGTTAGTAGAACATGGTCCTCTGTAGTTCAGTTAGTAGAACATGGTCCTCTGTAGTTCAGTTAGTAGAACATGGTCCTCTGTAGTTCAGTTAGTAGAACATGGTCGTCTGTAATTCAGTTAGTAGAACATGGTCCTCTGTAGTTCAGTTAGTAGAACATGGTCCTCTGTATTTAGTAGAACATGGTCCTCTGTAGTTCAGTTAGTAGAACATGGTCCTCTGTATTTAGTAGAACATGGTCCTCTGTAGTTCAGTTAGTAGAACGTGGTCCTCTGTATTTAGTAGAACATGGTCCTCTGTAGTTCAGGTAGTAGAACATGGTTCTCTGTAGTTCAGTTAGTAGAACATGGTCCTCTGTAGTTCAGTTAGTAGAACATGGTCCTCTGTAGGTCAGTTAGTAGAACATGGTCCTCTGTAGTTCAGTTAGTAGAACATGGTGCTCTATAGTTCAGTCAGTAGAACATGGTGCTCTATAGTTCAGTTAGTAGCACATGGTCCTCTGTAGTTCAGTTAGTAGAACATAGTCCTCTGTAGTTCAGTTAGTAGAACATGATCCTCTGTAGTTTAGTTAGTAGAACATGGTGCTCTGTAGTTCAGTTAGTAGAACATGGTCCTCTGTAGTTCAGTTAGTAGAACATGGTCCTCTGTAGTTCAGTTAGTAGAACGTGGTTCTCTGTAGTTCAGTTAGTAGAACATGGTCCTCTGTAGTTCAGTTAGTAGAACATGGTTCTCTGTAGTTCAGTTAGTAGAACATGGTCCTCTGTAGTTCAGTTAGTAGAACATGGTGCTCTGTAGTTCAGTTAGTAGAACATGGTCCTCTGTAGTTCAGTTAGTAGAACATGGTCCTCTGTAGTTAGTAGAACATGGTCCTCTGTAGTTCAGTTAGTAGAACATGGTCCTCTGTAGGTCAGTTAGTAGAACATGGTGCTCTATAGTTCAGTCAGTAGAACATGGTGCTCTCTAGTTCAGTCAGTAGAACATGGTGCTCTATAGTTCAGTTAGTAGAACATGGTCCTCTGTAGTTCAGTTAGTAGAACATGGTCCTCTGTAGTTCAGTTAGTAGAACATGGTCCCCTGTAGTTCAGTTAGTAGAACATGGTCCTCTGTAGGTCAGTTAGTAGAACATGGTCCTCTGTAGGTCAGTTAGTAGAACATGGTCCTCTGTAGTTCAGTTAGTAGAACATGGTCCCCTGTAGTTCAGTTAGTAGAACATGGTCCTCTGTAGTTCAGTTAATAGAACATGGTCCTCTGTAGTTCAGTTAGTAGAACATGGTCCTCTGTAGTTAGTAGAACATGGTCCTCTGTAGTTCAGTTAGTAGAACATGGTCGTCTGTAGTTCAGTTAGTAGAACATGGTCCTCTGTAGTTCAGTCAGTAGAACATGGTCTTCTGTAGTTCAGTTAGTAGAACATGGTCCTCTGTAGTTCAGTTAGTAGAACATGGTCCTCTGTAGTTAGTAGAACGTGGTCCTCTGTAGTTAGTAGAACATGGTTCTCTGTAGTTCAGTTAGTAGAACATGGTCCTCTGTAGTTCAGTTAGTAGAACATGGTTCTCTGTAGTTCAGTTAGTAGAACATGGTCCTCTGTAGTTCAGTTAGTAAAACATGGTCCCCTGTAGTTCAGTTAGTAGAACATGGTCCTCTGTAGTTAGTAGAACATGGTCCTCTATAGTTCAGTTAGTAGAACATGGTCCTCTGTAGTTTAGTTAGTAGAACATGGTCCTCTGTAGTTCAGTTAGTAGAACATGGTCCTCTGTAGTTCAGTTAGTAGAACATGGTCCTCTGTAGTTAGTAGAACATGGTGCTCTGTAGTTCAGTTAGTAGAACATGGTCCTCTGTAGTTCAGTTAGTAGAACATGGTCCTCTGTAGTTCAGTTAGTAGAACATGGTCCTCTGTAGTTCAGTTAGTAGAACATGGTCCTCTGTAGTTCAGTTAGTAGAACATGGTCCTCTGTAGTTCAGTTAGTAGAACATGGTCCTCTGTAGTTAGTAGGACGTGGTCCTCTGTAGTTCAGTTAGTAGAACATGGTCCTCTGTAGTTCAGTTAGTAGAACATGGTCCTCTGTAGTTCAGTTAGTAGAACATGGTTCTCTGTAGTTCAGTTAGTAGAACATGGTCCTCTGTAGTTCAGTTAGTAGAACATGGTCCTCTGTAGTTCAGTTAGTAGAACATGGTTCTCTGTAGTTCAGTTAGTAGAACATGGTCCTCTGTAGTTCAGTTAGTAGAACATGGTCCTCTGTAGTTAGTAGAACGTGGTCCTCTGTAGTTCAGTTAGTAGAACATGGTCCCCTGTAGTTCAGTTAGTAGAACATGGTCCTCTGTAGTTCAGTTAATAGAACATGGTCCTCTGTAGTTCAGTTAGTAGAACATGGTCCTCTGTAGTTAGTAGAACATGGTCCTCTGTAGTTCAGTTAGTAGAACATGGTCGTCTGTAGTTCAGTTAGTAGAACATGGTCCTCTGTAGTTCAGTCAGTAGAACATGGTCTTCTGTAGTTCAGTTAGTAGAACATGGTCCTCTCTAGTTCAGTTAGTAGAACATGGTCCTCTGTAGTTAGTAGAACGTGGTCCTCTGTAGTTAGTAGAACATGGTTCTCTGTAGTTCAGTTAGTAGAACATGGTCCTCTGTAGTTCAGTTAGTAGAACATGGTTCTCTGTAGTTCAGTTAGTAGAACATGGTCCTCTGTAGTTCAGTTAGTAAAACATGGTCCCCTGTAGTTCAGTTAGTAGAACATGGTCCTCTGTAGTTAGTAGAACATGGTCCTCTATAGTTCAGTTAGTAGAACATGGTCCTCTGTAGTTTAGTTAGTAGAACATGGTCCTCTGTAGTTCAGTTAGTAGAACATGGTCCTCTGTAGTTCAGTTAGTAGAACATGGTCCTCTGTAGTTAGTAGAACATGGTGCTCTGTAGTTCAGTTAGTAGAACATGGTCCTCTGTAGTTCAGTTAGTAGAACATGGTCCTCTGTAGTTCAGTTAGTAGAACATGGTCCTCTGTAGTTCAGTTAGTAGAACATGGTCCTCTGTAGTTCAGTTAGTAGAACATGGTCCTCTGTAGTTCAGTTAGTAGAACATGGTCCTCTGTAGTTAGTAGGACGTGGTCCTCTGTAGTTCAGTTAGTAGAACATGGTCCTCTGTAGTTCAGTTAGTAGAACATGGTCCTCTGTAGTTCAGTTAGTAGAACATGGTTCTCTGTAGTTCAGTTAGTAGAACATGGTCCTCTGTAGTTCAGTTAGTAGAACATGGTCCTCTGTAGTTCAGTTAGTAGAACATGGTTCTCTGTAGTTCAGTTAGTAGAACATGGTCCTCTGTAGTTCAGTTAGTAGAACATGGTCCTCTGTAGTTAGTAGAACGTGGTCCTCTGTAGTTCAGTTAGTAGAACATGGTCCCCTGTAGTTCAGTTAGTAGAACATGGTCCTCTGTAGTTCAGTTAATAGAACATGGTCCTCTGTAGTTCAGTTAGTAGAACATGGTCCTCTGTAGTTAGTAGAACATGGTCCTCTGTAGTTCAGTTAGTAGAACATGGTCGTCTGTAGTTCAGTTAGTAGAACATGGTCCTCTGTAGTTCAGTCAGTAGAACATGGTCTTCTGTAGTTCAGTTAGTAGAACATGGTCCTCTCTAGTTCAGTTAGTAGAACATGGTCCTCTGTAGTTAGTAGAACGTGGTCCTCTGTAGTTAGTAGAACATGGTTCTCTGTAGTTCAGTTAGTAGAACATGGTCCTCTGTAGTTCAGTTAGTAGAACATGGTTCTCTGTAGTTCAGTTAGTAGAACATGGTCCTCTGTAGTTCAGTTAGTAAAACATGGTCCCCTGTAGTTCAGTTAGTAGAACATGGTCCTCTGTAGTTAGTAGAACATGGTCCTCTATAGTTCAGTTAGTAGAACATGGTCCTCTGTAGTTTAGTTAGTAGAACATGGTCCTCTGTAGTTCAGTTAGTAGAACATGGTCCTCTGTAGTTCAGTTAGTAGAACATGGTCCTCTGTAGTTAGTAGAACATGGTGCTCTGTAGTTCAGTTAGTAGAACATGGTCCTCTGTAGTTCAGTTAGTAGAACATGGTCCTCTGTAGTTCAGTTAGTAGAACATGGTCCTCTGTAGTTCAGTTAGTAGAACATGGTCCTCTGTAGTTCAGTTAGTAGAACATGGTCCTCTGTAGTTC